>NC_092122.1:14926749-15003629 GCF_045679555.1 Salvelinus alpinus
CCCTCTAGAATTCCAACCAGGAAATGAATAAGAGAGACCGGATAACATAAAGTAACAGAGGTTTCAGTCTCTCTCTCACACAACAGCCTTTGTAGGATCTTACGCAGGTTGGATTGGTCCCTTGGCGGTGGACCAAGCCCAGAGGCCCCAGAGGTTTCAGTCTCTCTCTCACACAACAGCCTTTGTAGGATCTTACGCAGGTTGGATTGGTCCCTTGGCGGTGGACCAAGCCCAGAGGCCCCAGAGGTTTCGCGGGGAATTTATCAACCTCCTGACACATTCTACAGAATGTCACGGATCCCTCCGGAACTTTCATTACGCACACCTGGCCCCTATTCCCACTGATTAGTAATTGTATACGTGTGTCCTTGGTTTACCATTGTCCTGTCGATTATTGTTACAATGTCCGTTGGTTCGTTTGAGTACCTGTGCTGTGTGTTTTGGCTTTCGTGCCCTTGTGGATTGTGCAGCTGATTACGGGTCTCGTCCCGTGTGTTAATCATTGTGCGCTTGTGTTATTTATTCGAGGTACTCCTCGCTCTTTTGTTTGGGTTTCAACACGGTGTTTTTGTTACGTGTTTGTTTGGTCTTCGTCCCCGTGCCTTTACACGGCACGCCGTAATTTGGATATAATATAAAAAACTATTACGCACTGCTGCGCCTGTCTCCTCATTCATTCATACCGACGGGACACAGAATCTACCCCCATTCCATTTATGTGAGCCGGGTCTGTATTAAAAACAATTGCACTATTTATTTAACTCTAAATTGAAACATCATAAAGAAATCAGCTCTGAGAGAGTACGCACAATAGAAGTCAAATCTGGAACACTTAAACACCTGAGACTGAGAGGTCAAATTTGGAACACTTAAAAACCTGAGCCTGAGAGGTCAAATCTGGAACACTTAAACACCTGAGACTGAGAGGTCAAATCTGGACCACTTAAACACCTGAGACTGGGAGGTCGAAGGTCATCTATGTCATCAGGCAGTGCAGCTCCCTATGGGAGGCTCCAGGATTGCAGGTGGTGTTATCTGCAGATTGGAGCCCCAGAGGAGGGCGACTCGAGGCAGATCTCCATCCCAAATCAATTAACAGTCTGGAGCTGGTGCAGGCAGCCACTGGAACCCAACGTCCTCCCCGGAGGCTCTGACGTGTGGAAGTGTGGACGTTTCTATTCAGCAGTGCTTATTTAACCACAGCCTCCATCACCGGCCCTCAACACCCACTCACTCAGATGACTGTCTCACCATGACTCAGCAGAAAGTTAACCATGTATCCACTCTAGTCAAATGAAGTATAGTCACACTATTTCATCAAATAAAGACCTTTGTCTCGACTCAGTAAAATATCTGTTGAGGCGTAACACTGTACTTGGTTAAGCGAATGAGATGCACTTTACACTGCATGTCTATGGCTCAAACGTAGCCTCATACAACCTGCCTGATCTCGCGAGCTTACATAAATGATTCACTACACGGATACAGGAGCGGTCATCAGTCTGGTTAACTAGGCTAACTCAAAGTGAAAGATATCGCCATCTCACTCCTCTCATCCCCTCACTGCATCTCTAGCTTTACTTGTTTTCTATAGCTGGGGCAGATCAGTCTTGGACCAGGGTTTCATCTCACCTCCTAAGGCCTGTTTGGCTGGTAGAGCAGCATTTTAAAATCTCTCTCTCTCTCTCGCCCTCCCTCTCCCCCTCTCTCTCCCGCCCTGTCCCCCTTATCCCTTCCTGGCCGTGTCAGTTGTGCTTTGATCAGCCACCCCCGTCCACAGCTCATTACAGACTGGAGGCAGTTCTGATGCAGGTAGAGCAGCTGTTTAATCACAGCTCCTTCCATGCACTCTCTCCTCCTGTATCTATATTTTCCCACCCCCTTTAGCATCTCTCTCCCTACCTCTCACTCCCTCACTGCCCATGTCTTCCACCATTATCTTTCTCTCTTCCTATTTCTGACTACTGTACCTCTCATGCTCCTTCTTTCATCTCATTTCCTCCCTCGTTCACTGACGCTTACCTCTCTCCCCCCTTTCCTTCCTCTCTCCCACACTCTCCCACTCTCTCTCTCTCCCCCACTCTCTCCCTCCCTCCCTCTGGCAGTGCAGAGTGGTTAATTTGGCTCCGGTAGAGCGTCAGGCGGAGGGCTCCTCTCAGCTGGAACATGACCATCTGCCCTGGCAGAGACTGGCAGAGAGAGAATGGGGGGCAGAGGCGTTACGCCACCCTGCTAACGCCACGGGCCAGCTCTCATCTGTCAACGCCATACTTCACCCCATCACACTCCATCTTAAGACAGAATGACTAGCCCCTGAATAGAAGTCCTCCTAAGTAGAACTGTCAACATCAAACTACTTTGAAAGTTGACTAAAACATGAACAAATTCCTGTCTAAGGCTGATGAAATGAATAGAACAGACGTCTCAGTCAGCGCGCCTGTGGAAATGATGCTGTGACACGTTTCTCACCTCCTGGTTGGCTGATGTTAGCTCCTCCTCCAATGCAGAGACCCTCTCTAGCGACACCCGCAGTCTCTCCCTCACCTGAGGAAAACAAAACACAACCCGCCATGAGTGGGTAACTGTACACAACCTCTGGTAGGACCTTACCATGGAGCTCTGCTCCAGCAGTTAATGGCAGTAGATGTGTGGTTTTGAGCGCTCAGATAAATAGAATGGATAGTGTTGGAGACAACAGTGAGATATGCCTATTCATCTCTCCCCACCATCCCACCTCAGCCCGGGGTTAACATGATATACCTTGTTCCCAGGAGAGACCAAGCAGCTCTTCCCTCTCTCCCTCAGCCTTCAGCCCAACAGTAACACTTTGTCTTGGCCTTGAAGCCAGGCCTGAGCTTCTGTCCAGGAGTATCCGCCTTTATCGCAGCTTTCTCTCCCTCCTCTTCTCCCCTCCTCCCCATCCCTCCTCCCCATCCCTCCTCCTCTCCCCTCCCCATCCCTCCTCCCCATCCCTCCTCCTCTCCCCTCCTCCCCATCCCTCCTCCTCTCCCCTCCTCCCCATCCCTCCGCCTCTCCCCTCCTCCCCATCCCTCCTCCTCTCCCCTCCTCCCCTCTCCTCAAAGGGGGTGAATGTATGACTGACTCTGCCTTCCTCTATGTACCATGTTCAGGTATTTGTCATGCTACTGATGGAGCAATTACTGGTGAGCTCTGTGGTGCTCCATGGCCGGGGCTGTGGCCCGCTAGGATCAAGGCATCTCTGAGGAGGCTCCTAGCCTGGATTACAGGGCAGTCATCCCCCCTCCCTCCCCTCCTCCAGACAGCCCAGCAACACACAGACAGATCGTCGCAGGGCAGAAAACATCCCGTGAATCAAAAACGGATTTTATTCCCTAGTCCAGCGGCCAGGAGAGACGCATTATAAATGATAGGGTCTGTTGTGGAGGGTAGAATAGATTACAGTAGCCGGCGTGACATTTGACAGAGGGCTGAGGCCATCAATCAACAGGCCTGAGGCAGAGCAGAGGCTGGGGCCAGTGGGAGGGTGGGTGGCTGTGGTGGTGACTTATGCCAAAACAAAGAATATTCAATACCAGGATGGCACTACGTTTGCAATGCCTCTCCATCCTGTCATCAGTCAAATATACTGTACAATCAATTGAAGAATCTCTATCCGCGCTTATAATCCATTCTTCCAGTCAGCAAAGAAGAATAGCCACCGTGCATGCAGATTCTATAGACGACATGTCTAATGTATGGTCTTACCTTCTCGTCTAGAGCTTTGTGGTGCTCGAACAGGGACTTGAGCGCTTTGAGGACCTCCACCTCACTGGACACGCCTGAGGGGGACTGGGCCTGCCGCTTGACCACGGTCATACGTAGTGACCGCTCATGCCTGGACACCAGGCACTCCAGATGCTCCAGAAGCAACTATAGAGACAGACAAAGGGACAGAAATGAGTGCTATTATAATCATCATCATCATCATCATCATAAAGGCTATCTGTCACATCTGCATGGACATCATCATCGATGCTATTACTGTTATCGTCTGCATCATCAATTATCCTGGCACCAGAGAAGATGTAGTGATATGATTGTAAATGTCAACATGTAGTGGCCTGACTACTGGACTCTATTGCACCAACACAAGGTTACTGCTCTTCGTGTGATTCTCAAAATACATTATTTATATCCACCCTGATTAACCGCAATGAAAAGAAATCAAAGTAACCAACCAGATCTTCTCAACTTGGTCATTTAATTTAATTTTCCAACTTTTGGTCGGGGGGGGGGGAGAAGGAGAAGAATAAACCTTCAGTGGAATAACACGAGACATACGAAAATCAATTATGGCACTCAAATAAAGGCACTCAAAACCAATGAAAAGTCTCTGGACTGCACACAAAATAGACGCTAATGTTGTTACTGTCCTGGGGTGGTCTAGGCGGCGCGCCGAATCCATTCTCAGCGGAAAGTGTCCCAAGGTCAGGCAGAGTTAGGGGAGTCAACTTCCAGCAGCACACAGGGATGAGATGAGTCCACTGGGAGTAGGGGGAACAGGAGAGACGAGGAGTAGGGGGAACAGGAGAGACGAGGAGTAGGGGGAACAGGAGAGACGAGGAGTAGGGGGAACAGAGATGAGGAGTAGGGGGAACAGGAGAGACGAGGAGTAGGGGGAACAGGAGAGACGAGGAGTAGGGGGAACAGGAGAGATGAGGAGTAGGGGGAACAGGAGAGACGAGGAGTAGGGGGAACAGGAGAGACGAGGAGTAGGGGGAACAGGAGAGACGAGGAGTAGGGGGAACAGGAGAGATGAGGAGTAGGGGGAACAGGAGAGACGAGGAGTAGGGGGAACAGGAGAGATGAGGAGTAGGGGGAACAGGAGAGACGAGGAGTAGGGGGAACAGGAGAGACGAGGAGTAGGGGGAACAGGAGAGACGAGGAGTAGGGGGAACAGGAGAGACGAGGAGTAGGGGGAACAGGAGAGACGGGGAGTAGGGGGAACAGGAGAGACGAGGAGTATGGGGAACAGGAGAGACGAGGAGTAGGGGGAACAGGAGAGACGAGGAGTAGGGGGAACAGGAGAGACGAGGAGTAGGGGGAACAGGAGAGACGAGGAGTAGGGGGCATAGGAGAGACAGGGAGTAGGGGGAACAGGAGAGACGAGGAGTAGGGGGAACAGGAGAGATGAGGAGTAGGGGGAACAGGAGAGACGAGGAGTAGGGGGAACAGGAGAGACGAGGAGTAGGGGGAACAGGAGAGACGAGGAGTAGGGGGAACAGGAGAGACGAGGAGTAGGGGGAACAGGAGAGACGAGGAGTAGGGGGAACAGGAGAGACGAGGAGTAGGGGGAACAGGAGAGACGAGGAGTAGGGGGAACAGGAGAGACGAGGAGTAGGGGGCACAGGAGAGACGAGGAGTAGGGGGAACAGGAGAGACGAGGAGTAGGGGGAACAGGAGAGACGAGGAGTAGGGGGCACAGGAGAGACGAGGAGTAGGGGGAACAGGAGAGACGAGGAGTAGGGGGATCAGGAGAGACGAGGAGTAGGGGGAACAGGAGAGACGAGGAGTAGGGGGAACAGGAGAGACGGGGAGTAGGGGGAACAGGAGAGACGAGGAGTAGGGGGAACAGGAGAGACAAGGAGTAGGGGGAACAGGAGAGACGAGGAGTAGGGGGAACAGGAGAGACGAGGAGTAGGGGGAACAGGAGAGACGAGGAGTAGGGGGAACAGGAGAGACGAGAAGTAGGGGGAACAGGAGAGACGAGGAGTAGGGGGAACAGGAGAGACGAGGAGTAGGGGGAACAGGAGAGACGAGGAGTAGGGGGAACAGGAGAGACGGGGAGTAGGGGGAACAGGAGAGACGAGGAGTAGGGGGAACAGGAGAGACGAGGAGTAGGGGGAACAGGAGAGACGAGGAGTAGGGGGAACAGGAGAGACGAGGAGTAGGGGGAACAGGAGAGACGAGGAGTAGGGGGAACAGGAGAGACGAGGAGTAGAGACACACAGGGGCCATAAAGATGAACAACGTCCTCTGATCTCTGTCACGCAGGTACAGCGGAGGGATGGGGGCCTGAGGGAAGTCTGGGTGTGCTAGTCTGACTAGCTAGGCTTTTGGGATCTAGAGTTGGCCCATAACCTGGTCCTGTGAAGTCCTAGTGTTTTGGAGGGGATGCAAATGCCTCACAGACAAGCAACTAATCGAGCAAGCTAATTGCTAATGATGATGCTATCTGCCCTGGTAGGAATACGCCAAGCTCCGCTGAGATAGTGATCTGAGGAGAGGTTCATGTAGTGACTTCAGCTTTGTTGTCTGGCCATTTTGAGAAACATTGACCCTTTTCTTCATCTCCACATCCAAATGCCTTGTTTCTAACCCTGACTGTGCTTCGCTAGGCCAAACAACCCCTTCTAGGCGTCGCCACGCGCTGTGGCACATTAATAACATAATGATGTGGTTCACCAATGGTTTGGAGAGTTTTCACACTGGCGTCACCACAGTATTTAACCAAGGAAGTAATTTACTTCTAAACCCATCTTTAAGCAGGGTTCTGGTGTTGTGAGTCCGTCCAAGCATTGTGCTTAAACCACAGACTGTAATCCCTTAGTCATCCAGGCATTAAGAACCATTACACATACAGACATCAACCGCATTTTCAAAGTAAACACATATTCACTCAACTTGGTAGAACTTCACTAGGAATTCAGTGTTGCACTACACTACCCATCAGGCACTGCAGAGGCTATGTTGGGTGGGGCCCAAATGGTACAAACATACTGTAGGCTCTGTTTCAAAATTCACACTAGCATACCATTTAAAATGCATGCTGAATACCTTGCTCCAATCTAAATGATATGCTAGAAACAACATTGGAACAGAGCCGTTGTGTCTGTTGCTGTCTTAAAACGTTGGGGAAAGGGAAGGTGCTGACAGAGTGGTGTGGACTAGTTCTGGAGGGCTTCGAGGGGGCTGTCCGTCCTTCCTTCTCTCCGTCCCTCCTTGAGCGTCTGAAGGACTGCCAGCAGACTGACCCCCCCCCCCCCCCCCCCCGCCTTCCCTCCCCACATCCAAACCCCTGCCGTTTAATCAATCCGAGTCTGAACGTTGGCCCCAGCTCTACCTCAGCCATCGCCCCGCCAGAATAATAACAAGCAATAATTACAAGCAACCTACAACCTACACCCTCTCCTCCTCTTTCTCCTCCTCCTCGCTCTATAACCTACACATACCCTCTCCTCCTCCTCCTCCTATCCTTAAAACCTACACCTACACACACCCTCTCCTCCTCCTCTCTCTATAACCTACACCTACACACAACCTCTCCTCCTCTCTATATAACCTACACCTACACACACCCTCTCCTCCTCTCTCTATAACCTACACCTACACACACTCTCTCCTCCTCCTCTCTCTATAACCTACACCTACACACACCCTCTCCTCCTCCTCCTCTCTCTAAAACCTACACCTACACACACCCTCTCCTCCTCCTCCTCTCTCTATAACCTACACCTACACACACCCTCTCCTTCTCCTTCTCTCTATATAACCTACACCTACACACACCCTCTCCTCCTCCTCCTCTCTCTAAAACCTACACCTACACACACCCTCTCCTCCTCCTCCTCCTCTCTCTATAACCTACACACACCCTCTCCTCCTCCTCCTCTCTCTATAACCCACACCTACACACACCCTCTCCTTCTCCTTCTCTCTCTATAACCTACACCTACACACACCCTCTCCTCCTCCTCTCTCTATAACCTACACCTACACACACCCTCTCCTCCTCTCTCTATAACCTACACCTACACACACTCTCTCATCCTCTCTCTATAACCTACACCTACACACACCCTCTCCTCCTCTCTCTATAACCTACACCTACACACACCCTCTCCTCCTCCTCTCTCTATAACCTACACCTACACACACCCTCTCCTCCTCCTCCTCTCTCTATAACCTACACCTACACACACCCTCTCCTCCTCCTCCTCTCTCTATAACCCACACCTACACACACCCACTCCTTCTCCTCTCTCTATAACCTACACCTACACACACCCTCTCCTCCTCCTCTCTCTATAACCTACACCTACACACACCCTCTCCTTCTCCTCTCTCTATAACCTACACCTACACACACCCTCTCCTCCTCCTCCTCTCTCTATAACCTACACCTACACACAGCCTCTTCTCCTCCTCTCTCAATAACCTACACCTACACACACACCCTCTCCTCCTCCTCCTCTCTCTATAACCTACACCTACACACACCCTCTCCTCCTCTCTCAATAACCTACACACACCCTCTCCTCCTCTCTCTATAACCTACACCTACACACACACCCTCTCCTTCTCCTCTCTCTATAACCTACACCTACACACACCCTCTCCTCCTCTCTCAATAACCTACACCTACACACACCCTCTCCTCCTCCTCTCTCAATAACCTACACCTACACACAGCCTCTCCTCCTCCTCCTCTCTCTATAACCTACACACACCCTCTCCTCCTCCTCTCTCAATAACCTACACCTACACACACCCTCTCCTCCTCCTCCTCTCTCAATAACCTACACCTACACACACCCTCTCCTCCTCCTCCTCTCTCAATAACCTACACACACCCTCTCCTCCTCTCTCTATAACCTACACCTACACACACACCCTCTCCTTCTCCTCTCTCTATAACCTACACCTACACACACCCTCTCCTCCTCTCTCAATAACCTACACCTACACACAGCCTCTTCTCCTCCTCTCTCAATAACCTACACCTACACACACCCTCTCCTCCTCCTCTCCCTCTCCTCCTCTCTCTCTCATAATTTCTCTCTTATCATGCTTCTACACTGCATGGCTTATCCAGCTTACGGTGTTTAGGGGTACCTAGAGGTACACCATCCTCTATTCTGTTGTCAGCCCTCCAACACACTGATTGCATGCACCTGGCTTCAAATATTTAATTATGAACTTAAAACCTTTACAACAAAAAAAGCTGATATATTAAAAGTCTGCCTCATAATCGCTCTGCAGAGGATTCAAGGTGATGATGAAGAGAGAGACTAAATTCCATCTCTCTCTCTCTCTCTCTCTCTCTCTCTCTCTCTCTCTCTCTCTCTCTCTCTCTCTCTCTCTCTCTCTCTCTCTCTCTCTCTCTCTCTCTCTCTCTCTCTCTCTCTCTCTCTCTCTCTCTCTCTCTCTCTCTCTCTCTCTCTCTCTCTCTCTCTCTCTGGCGAGATGACAGAGCAGTGACAGGGCTACTAAAATGGCAGTGCTAAAATCCTCTCTGGCAGACTGGTGGTTTGTAGTCAGTCAGTGTGACTATGTGAGTCTCCCATTATATAGACTGGTGGTTTGCAGTCAGTCAGTGTGACTATGTGAGTCTCCCATTATACAGACTGGTGGTTTGTAGTCAGTCAGTGTGACTATGTGAGTCTCCCATTATATAGACTGGTGGTTTGCAGTCAGTCAGTGTGACTATGTGAGTCTCCCATTATACAGACTGGTGGTTTGTAGTCAGTCAGTGTGACTATGTGAGTCTCGCATTATACAGACTGGTGGTTTGTAGTCAGTCAGTGTGACTATGTGAGTCTCCCATTATACAGACTGGTGGTTTGCAGTCAGTCAGTGTGACTATGTGAGTCTCCCATTATACAGACTGGTGGTTTGTAGTCAGTCAGTGTGACTATGTGAGTCTCCCATTATACAGACTGGTGGTTTGTAGTCAGTCAGTGTGACTATGTGAGTCTCCCATTATACAGACTGGTGGTTTGCAGTCAGTCAGTGTGACTATGTGAGTCTCCCATTATACAGACTGGTGGTTTGTAGTCAGTCAGTGTGACTATGTGAGTCTCCCATTATACAGACTGGTGGTTTGCAGTCAGTCAGTGTGACTATGTGAGTCTCCCATTATACAGACTGGTGGTTTGTAGTCAGTCAGTGTGACTATGTGAGTCTCCCATTATACAGACTGGTGGTTTGTAGTCAGTCAGTGTGACTATGTGAGTCTCCCATTATACAGACTGGTGGTTTGTAGTCAGTCAGTGTGACTATGTGAGTCTCCCATTATACAGACTGGTGGTTTGCGGTCAGTCAGTGTGACTATGTGAGTCTCCCATTATACAGACTGGTGGTTTGCAGTCAGTCAGTGTGACTATGTGAGTCTCCCATTATACAGACTGGTGGTTTGTAGTCAGTCAGTGTGACTATGTGAGTCTCGCATTATACAGACTGGTGGTTTGTAGTCAGTCAGTGTGACTATGTGAGTCTCCCATTATACAGACTGGTGGTTTGCAGTCAGTCAGTGTGACTATGTGAGTCTCCCATTATACAGACTGGTGGTTTGTAGTCAGTCAGTGTGACTATGTGAGTCTCCCATTATACAGACTGGTGGTTTGTAGTCAGTCAGTGTGACTATGTGAGTCTCCCATTATACAGACTGGTGGTTTGTAGTCAGTCAGTGTGACTATGTGAGTCTCCCATTATACAGACTGGTGGTTTGTAGTCAGTCAGTGTGACTATGTGAGTCTCCCATTATACAGACTGGTGGTTTGTAGTCAGTCAATGTGACTATGTGAGTCTCCCATTATACAGACTGGTGGTTTGTAGTCAGTCAGTGTGACTATGTGAGTCTCCCATTATACAGACTGGTGGTTTGTAGTCAGTCAGTGTGACTATGTGAGTCTCCCATTATACAGACTGGTGGTTTGTAGTCAGTCAGTGTGACTATGTGAGTCTCCCATTATACAGCCTGGTGGGAAAAGAGCAGCCTTATCTGTCAATAGCAGTGTTTGGTTACTCTGCTTAATGAAATGGTATTATCGGAAATGGAATTCAGAGTTAGCTCTAATGTATATGGGGTCCAAATCTGTCCCCAGGGGAAATGCAGGCGCTCGGTTCCATCGACCTATGTTACAGATGACCAGTCAACCGCGTCAACAGATGAAAACAATGTTGATCTCCATAGACTCTGAGCCTTTCTGGTTCAGGTCAATGTATGAGGTTAGAATTGGGCAGAAACAAACGTTCGTGTGTCTCCTCTCCACGTACCCTGGTGTTGTTCCTCTCGGCCTTGAGCTCAGAGATCTCCTCCTCCTTCTCCAGAAGGTTCTCTCTGCACACGTTCAGCTCCTTGGTCAGGGCTGCAAACTCCTGTACAGCAACAACACAGAACATAGAGGTCAGCATCACAACACCATCCAGAACACACAATACATCTTCATCTTCAACACCACAACCCAGAAAACAGTTCGCACAAAGACATCCATGTCATTGGCATCCATACCGCACAACATCGTTAGGAAATATGAGACCGTCATTAAACAAGCCCCCCCCAACTCCACCCCATCACTCACATGTCATACTCAATGGACTAGCCCACAGATCACAGACATAGTTCAAAAACTCTGTTAATCGTGCCCAATCCAAAGGGAAAAGAGCCTTTTGCAATGATCCCTTTATGTTATTGATGGTGTTCTGGTTTCCTGATGTTTCTTTTCCCCATTGGGTTGCACTGTAGGCTAAATTAGACAAACTGACTCCCTGATCTTACTGTGGATATCCCAGACTTTGACGATGTCTTTCCAGACGACTACCACCACCACCACCACCACCACCAACAACAACAGTGGTGGGCACCGGGCCAGCCATAGTGGCACCGGGCCAGCCATAGTGGACTTAAGCATGACTACTGTACTGTACTGTCAGCACAAAGCAAAAAGAAGTGTGGTGGCAGAACCACTGCACAGGCTAGCATTACAAGCCAAGCATGGAAGGCAGTCACTGTCCACTGGTCAGTGTAACGCCCTATGAAATAAGATGGGAGTCCGTATTTCAGTCAATCAATAAAGAGAACAATAATGCTCCTGTACAGATAAATTGGCCACAAACTAACTTCTGTAAGTATTCCTTAATGAGATGCTGTCATATAACAACAACAATAACACAGCAGGTATCCAGACTACTGAAGCAGGAGTGCCTGAACTCTAACCTTACGGAGTCAGAATAGATGTGTGTGTTATCTGATAGCTTTAGCTCTGCATGCTGTCTCTCTCTACTAACTGCCTGTGCCCGTCCATCCGTCTCTCAGCAGATGGATAATTGACGGCTGGATTTAAATGCCACAGAACCAACGGGCCAATTACCGCCGCAGGACCGAGCTCCACAGGTCCCCCATATGACCCGTCATTATCCCAAAAACCCTCTCTCTGGCCGGGGAGACTGCGGGGGAAGTGTGGGCTGCTCTAACCATTTTCTGTGCTACTTTGTTACTCACTCACCCTAAGTGATGTCTAGACTCTACTGTATTCTCTGGTGTTGGTACATTTAGGTAAACAACCTTGACAGAATGACTGACATCGACATGACTTAAACCTTCAGCCTGTCATAAATTAACACATTGGGAGCTGACAGGTCTTTAAGATGGGCACAGTGGCCAGGTAGAGGAGATAAAACATGCAAACGAGTGTCTGCTGTGGGCCTTTTTGAGTGGCAGGAGGGGTTGAAGTTTTGATTTGATTCCAAGGTGAGTTGAGAAGTCAATAACAAGCGGACGATCAACAAACATGAGGCTGGGCTCAGAGGCCGGTGATGAAGAAGTGGAAGGTGTGTGTGTGTGTGTGTGTGTGTGTGTGTGTGTGTGTGTGTGTGTGTGTGTGTGTGTGTGTGTGTGTGTGTGTGTGTGTGTGCGTGTGTGCGTGTGTGCGTGTGTGCGTATGTGCCTTTGTGCCTGTGTGTTTAGAGATGGGGGAATTGGGAGCATGTAACTTGCCCTTCAATGACAATGAGACCACATTAAGATGCATAGATTTTTCTTACTCCTGTGCTGCACTGGCCCTCTAATTATTGCTGGGTATTGTATTGGACTCTATAAAGTCCTTCAGATATGAAATTGCATGTTGGCATATTGGTATTTTCCTAAATCTATTTCTTGATATAACTGCACATTCTTTAGTTACGTTGTTTCTCCAAGTTGTCCTTCAGGGTCAATGAAACAGACAGGCTCAAGGGCCAGAAAAAACACCACATGACCATATCCCTCTGCTCCATCTCAATATACAACATCCTTCAAGTACCGGACATTTTAGAGTTCTGAGCTTAAAACTTAAAAGTTATGTCAACAAAGTACAGCCATTGTCAGAGAAACATTTATTTTTGACTAAATGCTACCATGTTTCCCCTAGTGCAACAAATCACTGAGAGAGCAGAGAGAGGTAGCAGTTTCATGTTTATGTGTCCGCCCGCCTTGACGAACACACACTGACTTCTGCTCGGGTGGCCGAACAGAACCGCGGCAGGTGGAGAAAAGGCTGTGGGGTACAGTACAAGTTCTGACACACACACACACACACACACACACACACACACACACACACACACACACACACACACACACACACACACACACACACACACACACACACACACACACACACACACACACACACACACACACACACACACTCACTCCAGTTCTAACTGGCTGAGCTGTTAAACCAGCTATCTCACCCAAATCCCTCCTTCAAAATGAAGAGGGAAATGATCAGGTCCACAGGGTGCTGACATGTTTTTATTAAACACTGCCTCTCCCTAAAGGCCAACACTGCCAGCCCAGAGAAGGATTGCCATTGGAAGCACTAAAGAAAAGCACCATTAAAAAAGAGCAGACTTCAAAAACGTCCAATAAATTGCCCATCCACACAAACTCCATAGCTGTGTTTGAATACTCATACTAACCACACAAACCGTAGTATTTGTGATGTGAATTGAGTATATAGTATGTTTATTGGTCATAGTATGGATATAGTTAGTATGCCAAAAGTTGTATACAAGCAGTATACAAGCAGTGTACAGTATTTCCGTGCTTTTAGGGCCCACAATGCAATTCTTCAGAAAATATGTGTGGCTTCACAACGTTATCAGATTTGAATAAAATGGCAGAAAATATGCAGCCGAAGTCTGCATGTTAAGAAAATGTTGAGCAATGTAATAAAGTCATGACTTTTCAAATAAGTTACGTTGACTGACAATTTATTAGCTATGCTATCCTTACGAACTGCATACCATTACAGCAATATGTACCGGTATGTTAGCTACACTATCCTTACAAACCGCATACCATTACAGCAGTATGTACCGGTATGTTAGCTACACTATCCTTACGAAGCGAATAGCATTACAGCAGTATGTACCGGTATGTTAGCTACACTATCCTTACGAACCGCATAGCATTACAGCAGTATGTACCGGTATGTTAGCTACACTATCCTTACGAACTGCATACCATTACAGCAATATGTACCGGTATGTTAGCTACACTATCCTTATGAACCGCATAGCATTACAGCAGTATGTACCGGTATGTTAGCTACACTATCCTTACGAACTGCATACCATTACAGCAATATGTACCGGTATGTTAGCTACACTATCCTTACGAACCGCATAGTAGCATTACAGCAGTATGTACCGGTATGTTAGCTACACTATCCTTACGAACCGCAAAGCATTACAGCAGTAGTATGTACCGGTATGTTAGCTACACTATCCTTACGAACCGCATAGCATTACAGCAATATGTACCGGTATGTTAGCTACACTATCCATTTGAACCGCATAGCATTACAGCAGTATGTACCGGTATGTTAGCTACACTATCCATTTGAACCGCATAGCATTACAGCAATATGTACCGGTATGTTAGCTACACTATCCTTACGAACCGCATAGCATTACAGCAGTATGTACCGGTATGTTAGCTAGTTACCTAATGTTAGTTGGCTACTAATACATCAAACTTGCCAGGCAGTATATGAACTAACTAACTACCCAACGTTTATTGACTTGATTATTCACATCATTCTTAGCTAAGTTGTATAGTCGTTGTACGTTTCAATTGACATTGTTAATTCTGGTTATCTACTCCAATTTCAGAGCACTCTCGTCTGAGTGTGCCAGAGCGCAGAATAAATGATGACTTTACGAACACTCAACACCTGTTGAAAATGGCCGGTGTCAGTAAACATCGGCAAAAAAAGTGTAATTCAATTGTTGCCAGCAGCACAGTTAGTCACCAACGCTCTGGATAACATGAAAAAAGTCTAACCAGCTCTTGTTGGGCGAGGAAAATGGTCAGAGCGAGGTGTTCTCTCATTTGTGTATGGAAGTAGCTAGCAAGATAGCCAAAGTTAGCTTGGGTGCTTGACTGCCAGTGTGTGCTGTGAATGCACCGAGAGCGAAACACTCTGAATCAACGAAAGGACAATCTGACTAAGCTCTAAATTTACGAACGCACAAAGCACACTCTGAGCGCACTCTGGCACTCCAGATTGAATTTACGAACACACCCTAATAGTACATAGTATGTAGTATATACTCATTATGTAGTATACAGTATGTTAGTATGGGTATTCGAACACAGCTCATCTGTAATACACTCTTCAGAAAGCAGCAGTACATTGTGGGTATGTGGGCCTGAATGGGTGTTTTCTCGACTGATCACACCCTCACACTATTTAATTAATGGCATGGTCTCGCATCCAAACCATCACACGGATTGCAAGGAAAGCGAAAAGGTGGGGGGAAAGTCACACGGCTTACACAGGCAACGCTCATCAAACTACCAAGATAACACTTTAGGACCAAACTAGCTGATGTATTCGTTGTTTATATCTAGCGATTGTAATGTAGGTCACGGTTGTACAGTAGATACTGATATAGTTATACCGGTGTAATACAGGTGTAATACAGAGTCATTTAAACTAGTTATTCTGCTAATCATGGTTTACATTTATATTCAATATCCTGGAGTTGTTTTCTGTCCCCGGCCACATATGGTGACTCAC
This sequence comes from Salvelinus alpinus, assembly GCF_045679555.1. Classification (NCBI taxonomy): domain Eukaryota; kingdom Metazoa; phylum Chordata; class Actinopteri; order Salmoniformes; family Salmonidae; genus Salvelinus; species Salvelinus alpinus. The sequence goes on from NC_092122.1 coordinate 14,942,562, forward strand.
TGTGTCATCAAAGTGAAGATTACACTGTTTAGTTTTTAGTTTGGTGATTTAAACATGTTCGTCTCCATTACGCATGTCAGGCAGAGCGGAACATTGTATTTCAACTATCATAAAGCAAAAACTATTTCTAATGTTCCTACCGTTTTTCCACAAACAATGTGTCTCAATCCACTCCAGTAAGTAATGTAGAACGGTGATAATCTATTCCCAGGAAACGGCCTTGGCCTCATAAATAACATAGAACTGCTAGGTGAAGTGAAGGAATGAATGGGCATGTGAAGGATAACCACTGGGTTGAGAGAGAGAGAGAGAGAGAGAGAGAGAGAGAGAGAGAGAGAGAGAGAGAGAGAGAGAGAGAGAGAGAGAGAGAGAGAGAGAGAGAGAGAGACAGAGAGAGAGAGAGACAGAGAGAGAGAGAGACAGAGAGAGAGACAGAGAGAGAGACGGAGAGCATAGGGGTTGTTAAGACAATAATGAGCTTGTTCACTTTGTGATTTCGCCTCTCATTGGAAGCAACTCATCCAGAAGTGTCCAGATACCAAAGTAGCCCACTGGCATAGAGAGACGGAGATGGAGAGATAGGTGAAAGAGAGTGCAAAGCCCCTGAGTGTACAGGGATGCACACGCTCGCTCGCAATCTTTCTGCTTCACTTACAGAGACCTTCAACATCTGCTGTGGTTATACAAGCACAGATCCAGTGGGAACCACCTCTCATCTAGCTACCTATATCCAGTACACTCTTAGACGTTAAGGAGCCTTGAAGAACCTTTTGCGGTTCAAATGATTGCCACTGTAAGGGAACCTTTTCAGGTCAAAAAGGTTCCTTGAGGAAGCCCTCTGAAAAGGTTATTTGAAGAATCTCTGTGTAAAGGTTCAACCTTTTTGTGTTGGGAGGGGTTAAATTTGGAACTTTAAAAATATTTATTGTAGCAGCAGCAGCCTATCAGAAGATAGAAGGTGTAGCTTATTGGAGGCATGGCTTTCATCGTACAGTCTAACCCATGTAGCCATCGCCTAAAACCACATATCTTCTGAGTCTGGCAGCGCAACAAATCCAATGGCGATATAAATTCAAAGTGCTCCGCACGCGCCACATTGAAATATTAAATGGTTCCTCCAAGAACTCTCAACCAACCAAAGATGAAAATATGAACGCATTGACTGCAATGATTCCTTGAGGAACTCCAGGGTTCCTCAAGTCACCCTTCATTCTAAAAGTGTACAGTTTAATGGGGGCCAAAACCAGGGGCATAGGGGGCCCAGTAAGCAAGAGAGAGGTCCTGAGAAGAGGATGTTAGGGGCCTCTGTGTGCTGCTCAAACGCAGCTCAAACGCAGCTCGGCTGTACTCCTGCGCCACCAAAGGCCCCCGACAAGCTGCCGTAAGTGATAATTGGGAGGTGTTGATCAGAACGAACGCTGTCTCAGTCTGTACTTCAGAGGTGTGAGTCTGTGGGAGACGAGATTAGCATCAAGACAGTGTGAGCCTTGCTGTTCTAAATTAGGCTGTAGGAGGGGGAACAGGGGAGTTAAGGTAGAGGGTTTACTTCATAAGATGGATTACTTAATGAGTTATGTGCAGTATAAAGTATTTCCCTGACAGGAAAAACTCATGGTCCCAATTATATAGTTAGCTCCAACAGTTTGTCCCGGTCAGGCCAAGAGAGCAGAAAAACTGAGGGGAGCTTTTAAAAATGCCCCTCAATAGAACTAACTCCATCCAGGAAGTGGACCCAGTCGTGTATACTGCTCCCTCTCCTCTCATTACCTGAGCGACGAGCCTATAATGACTACAGTATGTCAGGCCCATCCCTCGGCGGTGAAGCTCTAATTGAAACGACTGGAGGAGATGAGGAGCACGTCAGTTTAGACAGGAAACGGAGGAACACTGGGAGTTTCCTCATGGGGTGTGTGATCCAAAGACAGCCTATGTGCGTCTGTGAGTGCGTTTGACATTCAGCTCAGGAGAGGGAGGCTTATGCTACTAGACTAAAACAAGGCCCAAAGTATACGGCATCAGTCATTTGAAGAGGCACCAGTGGATCATGATTCACAGGCTTCAATACAAGGCAATGTGTTGAATATGGAGAGGTATTGTAAAACGAGTGCTGGAAACGATGGGAAATACTTCAATACCCCCGTGGGCACGCCAGAAGGAGTCTTCAAGAAGAGAGAGAGGGTGTTGAAAAATCGACTTACAACAGGTAACTTCCGAACCCTAGCAGAATCTTAAAGATGAGACAAACAGATTAAATTACCTCCAGACGCCCTTTTCTCTGAAAAAACAAACAAATTCTGCGAGCCGTAGGAACAACAAACTCTGAGTTGAGAAGGGAGCTATTGTTATACACATCACAACTTTAATTATGTCGATCAGAGAGGATTGTGGGAACCACCCAGGCGTTGAACAAGACATTAAGACAAAATCCCAAACCCTTGTTTGTGTGATCTCAAAGATGTGTACACATACTTTACTTATCAGGAACTACAGTATCTCCATATAGTACAGCTGGTTTTATCACACTGCTCGACTATCTCTTCAATATTTCAATATCTCTGCTGTTATATGTACAGCACCTAATCTACTATGAGAGAGGACAGGGCAGCCTTTGAATGATAGATTGATTGTTGAAGATGCATCATGGTTTTCAAACTCAATTTGCTACTGCCATGGTAAAACAGGTTTCATGAGAATCACCCAGCTTATAAATATACGATGAAGACAATGTTCTCACTATCTACCTTTCAGAGATAGCTCGGAGAGAAAGAGGCACATATATCCATCCGGTACAGTGTTTGTACTGTACATCTCCTATCATCTCCTCCTTTACTAGACAAAATAAAAACCCGACTGTAACCTGTAACTCTGTATGGGTATATCAATATAGACATTCACATGGGCAAAAATCTAAGTACAGGATACATTCATTCATCCTGTACTTTAAGTTTCCAAGACTAAGGCTTACAGCTACAGCTGAAACAGTAGGGATGCAGAGATGATTCTGTAAGGGCAGCCCTTGGTCAATGAGAAGCCAGTTAAGTGGACACCTGGGCCAGCATCGGTTGACCAGCCAGCCAGGCAGCCAGAGAGAATACCCAGGGGTGTCCCAGAGGATGCCCCACAGCACAATGAGTTTCAGCCCAACGAGCAGGCTCATTTCAGGCTCATTTCCTCACCTTTAAATATTCAAGAAGGTAATCTGTATAAGCACTGAGCACAGTTCATGAACCCTCACAGATCTATAGCTGCAGTGTGCATAGGAGAATGAACCCTCACAGATCTATGGCTGCAGTGTGCATAGGAGAATGAACCCTCACAGATCTATGGCTGCAGTGTGCATAGGAGAATGAGCCCTCACAGATCTATGGCTGCAGTGTGCATAGGAGAATGAACCCTCACAGATCTATGGCTGCAGTGTGCATAGGAGAATGAACCCTCACAGATCTATGGCTGCAGTGTGCATAGGAGAATGAACCCTCACAGATCTATGGCTGCACTGTGCATAGGAGAATGAGCCCTCACAGATCTATGGCTGCAGTGTGCATAGGAGAATGAACCCTCACAGATCTATGGCTGCACTGTGCATAGGAGACACGCATAACGATACAACTACTCCCATTCACTTGTGATTTTCAAAATGGGTTTTTCAATGATGCATCTCTTCTGCTCCTGTAACAACAAATGAATTCTGAGAAACAGCAGCTGTATGAACCTAAACAACTACACGGTATATATAACAAGTTGTTATATATAACAAGGCTAAACCACTACGTTTCACAACAGTCTCGTGAAGCATGATTCTTTTGGAATTTTGGGCTCATCATTTGAACTGATTCCCAGAAAAGTAATGTACAGAATAGACAATAGTCTGGTACAAAAGCCACATCAGGATACCAGATAACATCGCAATAAGAAGACTACTGCATTTCCTTATAGGTGGTAAGATGTTAAATCTGTTCTAGCTGAACAACTACATGCTCATAATTTACTACAACAGAATCCATGGTGAACAGAATATCTGCATTGAATGACGTACTGGGACTAACTAATGATACAGACAGTAGATTATGGTTCAGTGCTTCCTGTACAAATATAACAATAGGACACCATAAAGAAAACCCATTATACTGTGGTACTCAAGAGATGGTTCCTTCTGTCTTTCAGCATCAGAATTATACACTATATGTCCTGGTTCAGATGTGTTGGGGATACTGTACCAGTCAAAAGTTTGAACACACCTACTCACTACCTCATGAAGCTGGTTGACAGAATTCCAAGAGTGTGCAAAGCTGTCATCAAGTCAAGGGTAACAATTTGAAGAATCTCAAATATAACATATATTTTGATTTGTTTAAGAATTTTTTGGTTACTACATGATTCCATATGTGTTATTTCATAGTTGTTATGTCTTCACTATTATTCTACAATGTAGAAAATAGTAAAATAAAGAAAAACCCTTGAATGAGTAGGTGTGTCCAAACTTTTGACTGGTACTGTATACTGTATACAATAATGCCCGTAGGTCAGTCATTAGTGCATAATCAGCTCACCACAAATTAGTCATTCACAATTAACTAGTGACTTAATGAACCAGGCCATGAAAGCAGGGAATCGCTAGAATTCACTCAGCTATGTGGTGTAATGATTTTATGCAGGCAGATTGACCGTGACGAGATTCGTAATGGGATACTCTCTGAGCAGCTTTCAAACAGCATGACTTCCAATATTAATTGGGAAATTAAGCAATATGAGCAGCAGCATTTTGATTTCACACAGAGATCCAGTCCTTCTGGGACTCAATAAGACTCTCATCGAAATAGAATACCTAGAATGGGGATTCCCTTTTCAAGTCTAGGGATTATATTTCTATGTCTCTGTTGTGTTTGACAGGATGCCTCATCACTATAGATCAGAAGATTTGATAGACGAGTCCCAGAGGACCAGTCATTCCCATGTTCCCAGGCCTGCTACATGTGAAGCAGGCCCACCTGAGTGAGGAATGACGGTTAAAGGACGGAGATGTACACGTTAGAGAGAAAGACAAGCTGGCACATCAATCACCAGCCACAGAGACCTGACAAAGGCCTGCAATGGCAACCCCTCCACCCCCACCCCAGGCCTATTCTCCCAGTGTCAGGAGCCAGAAGCCTGGGACTGAGCAGGCCAACATAGTGGACTGGGGGGCTGGAGGGTGTGTGTGTGTGTGTGATTTACAATGACCTTTGGTTTGAGAGCTAAAAGGGGTTGTTGCTGTACTGTAGACGTCCCTTGGGGGACGGGCTATAAATCTGAGTGGAGGAAATTACAGCCCTGCGATTTACTACCTGTCACATCCCTAATAACTAATTCTGATATCCTCAGACCAAATCCCCCCTGCTTGGCTGACCAGAGAGCCACTGTCATGGGCCCCTCCTCTGTGGGTATGTAGGGGCAGGTGCCAGGGGATGGGGCCCCCTGTATAACATGTACTGGGCCCCCCTGTATAACATGTACTGGACTGTAACCAGCATGTCTGGAAGGCCCAACATGATACACAATGATTTCACATTGAATATTGCTATCTCTCCCTCCTACTACCCCCAGAGACAGGGTGAGGGCAGACACAGGTGTTGAAGTTCGCAGGCGGGGCTACCTGTTACAGCAGGCTGTACCGCAGCACAGTCAAAGAGCAACACATGCTGTCAGCACTGGCCAGGAAAAGCATTCTCCCCTTCCACATTAGATGAGAGGGGAGCCTCAGAGGAGGCCAAGGTCAGGGCAGACAAGTCACAGAGACGTATAAACCATGGAGGATTTAGGTTTCATGAGGAGAATGAAAATGAGGCTCCAAGACCGGCAGCTCATCCACAAGACACACAGTCTACTTCTAGAAGTACAATATGTTTGTATTAAGTTTGCTTTCGCTCACTAAACAAATAGTTGCTTGTATTCCCACTAGAATCGTCTTATTTGTCACGTTGATAGACTGTACATCTTTAAAAGGTCAGGGACAAAATGGGAAGAAAAACAAATCATCCATTGGCATCAACGCACATTCCTAACCACATCACAACTTTATAGTCCAGTGAGGACAGAGGATATTTCCTCTCTTTGCCAGACGTAATGTGTCATGCGTTTCTTATTTAGACCAGATAAGTATGAGCAGCCAGCGAGGCAGTGAAAACATGGTCGCTAGCCATTTGTAACAAAACAACTTAACAAATGTCAGCCCACTCATCATCCATTACCGATGAAGAGGCAATGCACTGGAGGAGACACACAACAACCAAGGCACATAGGCAGAGGGGCCACAGCTCTCCAATAGACATACAGTGCCTTCGGAAAGTATTCAGACCCCTTGACTTTTTCCACATTTTGTTACGTTACAGCCTTATTCTAAAAAATCCTCGGCAATCTAACACACAATAGCCCATAATGATAAAGCAAAAACATGTTTTTAGAAATTTTTGCAAATGAATTAAAAATAAAAACAGAAATACCTTATTTACTTAAGTATTCAGACCCTTTGCTATGAGACTCAAAATTGAGCTCAAGTGCATCCTGTTTCCATTAATCATCCTTGAGATGTTTCTACAACTTGCTTGGAGTCCATCTGTGGTAAATTCAATTGATTGGACATGATTTAGAAAGGCACACACCTGTCTATATAAGGTCCCACAGTTGACAGTGCATGTCAGAGTAAAAACCATGAGGTGGAAGGAATTGCCCGTAGAGCTCCGAGACAGGATTGTGTTGAGGCACCGATCTGGGGAGTAAATAATTCTGCAGCATTGAAGGTCCCGAAGAACACAGTGGCCTCCTTCATTCTTAAATGAAGACTCTGACCGACTCTCACCTGCCTGACCAAGACTCTTCCTAGAACTGAGCAATCGGGGGAGAAGGGTCTTGGTCAGGGAGGTGACCAAGGACCCGATGGTCACTCTGACAGAGCTCTAGAGTTCCTCTGTGGAGGTGGGAGAACCTTCCAGAAGGACAACCATCTCTACAGCACTCCACCAATCAGGCCTTTATGGTAGAGTGACGGAAGCCACTCTTCAGTAAAAAGGCACATGACAGCCCACTTGGAGTTTTCCAAAAGACCATGAGAAACAAGATTATCTGGTCTGATGAAACCAAGATTGAACTCTTTGGCCTAGATGCCAAGTGTCACATCTGGAGGAAACCTGGCACCATCCCTACGGTGAAGCATGATGGTGGCAGCATCATGCTGTGGAGATGTTTTTCAGCATCAGGGACTGGGAGACTAGTCAGGATCGAGGCAAAGATGAACAGAGCAAAGTACAGAGAGATCCTTGATGAAAACCTGCTCCAGAGAGCTCAGAACCTCAGACTGGGGCGAAGGTTCACCTTCCAAAAGGACAACGACCCTAAGCACATAGTAATAATGTGGTCCTGCCAAGATAATGCAGGAGTGGCTTCAGGACAAGTCTCTGAATGTCATTGAGTGGCCCAGCCAGAGCCCGGACTTGAACCAGATCGAACATCTCTGGAGAGACCTGAAAATAGCTGTGCAGCAACGCCCCCCATCCAACCTGACAAAGCTTGAGAAGATCTGCAGAGAAGAATGGGAGAAGATGTGCCAAGCTTGTAGCGTCATACCCAAGAAGACTCAAGGCTGTAATCACTGACAAAGATGCTTCAACAAAGTACTGATTAAAGGGTCTGAATACTTATGTAAAGTGATTTTTTATAAATCAGGTAAAATGTAAAAAATACTGTTTTTGCTTTGTCATTATGGACAATTGTGTGTAGATTGTGAGGGAAATTATTTTTATTCATCAATTTGAGAATACGGCTGTAACGTAACAAAATGTTGAAAAGGTCAAGGGGTCTGAATACGTTCCGAAGGCACTGTATCAGGGCCGTATTCCTGCCTGGAATTACTTTCATCTTGCATGGAAGAGGGTAGAGGGGGGTGATAGATAGAATGATGTTCATAGCTGAGAGCTCCCTGTCTTCTCACCCTCAGCTCACCTGTCCTAAAGATGGCAGCCTGCATGGGATTATGGTATATTTACATTCATCCGGGAGGTGGTGGAGGTACTCATGCAGGCCTATCTCCATGTCGCCACACACACTCGGAAGCTCTCATTTGGGCATCACTGCTAGCAAGTCTCTCTCTCTCTCCTCTTTCTCTCACTCATTCCCTCATGGATGCCTCACCATCCCTCCCTGGAGTTCACTGTCTCTACTCTCATATCAAATGGAAACATGTACAGGTCTGCCTGGCTTGTCAGCGATGCTCCAGTCTGGGCTTTTATATCAACATGTGGGGAGTTTCACTGTTGCTTGATGGGAACCCATCTCAGTATGGAGAGAAAGGGTTTGTATTCTGTGTACCCCCAGCCAGCTGGTGTCTTTATGTTCTGGGGAGAGATATGATGGGGCTAGGTGGTGGCGGCGGCTCGGCCGTACCTTTATCCACGGGGGACGATAAAACAAAAGTGTGAAATCCTCTCTCTGGATAGCGATCAATCTGTTCCACAAACACGGCTGGAGTAGAGCTCAGGGAAGTGGGAGGCGCTGGGCGGAAGGCAGGACTGTGTCGGCTGATAAATGTGGGCCGTGGAGCTCTGCTTCAAAGTGAGCCTTAATCGGGACTGAGTCCGCCGTGTCAATTTAGTTTGGACTCTGATAACAAGGCAACAGAGACTCTCACGTGGGCGAGTTTCCACACTCTAAAAGCATCATTCATCTTGTGGGATTTGAACGGTGCTCCGTCGAAATAGATTAGAGAGAGGGATTCTGGGCAAGCATTGATGATTCCATCACCTTATTCCACAGATAACGTTCTTGGGAACTAGCCATGGACATCCAAACACTGACGGGCTGTTTGTACATCTGAGAACACACTGAAGTATGACTGAGATTTCACAACAAGAAGAGTGTAAAGGAGGACATACAACAGGAGAACAGACTGCACGAGCTGCACTCTCCAAAGACCTCAAGAGACTTTTTGGCAGTTAGAAAGGACATCATATAGATCAATAGCACATTACAATGTGTTTACAACATCCATATTCCTTCCTTTCAACTGGGATCATTTCACCTGCAATGAGTCTTTGAGATGAGATGATAGCTCTGTGTGTGTCTCTCTCGCTCTTCTAGCCAAGACGGTATAAGTGGTAATTCCTTGTCTTGATGCGGCGGTTTGGACGATTGACTGGAAAAGGCAGCAGAAATGAAATGAGGGATTTGTACTCTCTTAACCCTTTGCCCCCTCTCTTCTTCTGTCTAGCCTCTCCCTCTCTCCTGCACCAGGTGCCTGGGTCTAAGAGGCCACTGAAAACCCATCTCTCTACTTCTGTCTAGCCTCTCCCTCTCTCCTGCACCAGGTGCCTGGGTCTAAGAGGCCACTGAAAACCCATCTCTCTACTTCTGTCTAGCCTCTCCCTCTCTCCTGCACCAGGTGCCTGGGTCTAAGAGGCCACTGAAAACCCATCTCTCTACTTCGTTGAGTTCTGGATGGCTGGCCAAAGGAGTGATTAGAGGCATGGCTTTTCTTCTTGCATTCAACTGGGGAAAGTGACACTAAAAAGACTGAATTGAAGAATCATCAGAGATCGGGAGCACAAAATAAGTCAACTGAAAGTAATGGTTATAGACATAGAAAAACTAAAGTGCCTCCGTGAGACTTAAGAAAAAACAGACAATTGATTTCTCGGAGGGGATTCTACCATGGGGAGTAGGGATATCGGCTTGTAGCTGGCTGTGGCGAGAGAGAGGCACTCAAACGCCACATTATTCACTGTCCCCAAATCAAGTCATCAGGTGGTTTTCTACTCCAAGAGGATTTTGAAACTACTCATTGTGTAACAAAGTTCTCTATCCATGTGTTTTTCATCATATCCCAACATAGCCAAAGTTCTCTATCCATGTGTTTTTCATCATATCCCAACATAGCCAAAAGTTATCTATCCATCTGTTTTTCATCATATCCCAACATAGCCAACGTTATATACAACCTGTTTCAATCAGGGAATTATTTCGTTGATTATTATGCGGGCTACAGTATTTTGCCCTAAATCCAAACAGTGTACCAAAGTTAGCTATCCGTTTATTACTCATAGCCCAACATGTGGAGGCATAATCAACATGTGTGTATAATCCATTGTGAGAGGAGTAGATCATTATAATACACAGTTTTACCCTACATACTGGTTGCATCTGTTGCTCTAATGAGACACTTAAGCAATAAGGCACAAAGAGATGTGGTATATTGGCCATATATCACAAACTCCCGAGGTGCCTTATTGCTATTATAAACTGGTTACCAACGTAATTAGAGCAGTAAAAATACATGTTTTGTCATACCCAGGGTATACGGTCTGATATACCACGGCTGTCAGCCAATCAGCATTCAGGACTCGAACCACCCAGTTTATAATCGGGCTCCCGAGTGGCGCAGCGGTCTAAGACACAGCATCTCAGTGCTAGAGGCATCACTACAGACACCCTGGTTCAGCGGTCTAAGACACAGCATCTCAGTGCTAGAGGCATCACTACAGACACCCTGGTTCAGCGGTCTAAGACACAACATCTCAGTGCTAGAGGCATCACTACAGACACCCTGGTTCAGCGGTCTAAGACACAGCATCTCAGTGCTAGAGGCGTCACTACAGACACCCTGGTTCAGCGGTCTAAGACACAGCATCTCAGTGCTAGAGGCATCACTACAGACACCCTGGTTCAGCGGTCTAAGACACAGCATCTCAGTGCTAGAGGCATCACTACAGACACCCTGGTTACCGCCGTGATTGGGAGTCCCACAGCGTTGTCCGGGTTTGGCCGGTGTAGGCCGTCATTGTAAATAAGAATTTGTTCTTAACTGTCTAGCCTAGTTAAATAAAGGTTCAAATAAAACACAATTCTAATACTATGAAACGTTGCATATGCAGTTGGACCACGCTCAAGTAATGTCAAGCTCTATTTCTACAGTATGCATGGTAAGAGCCATCTATAAATGTTTACTGCTTGAGCACCTTACACAGACTAACCAGCACCATAGAGAGACTGATCAAGTCATCAAGGTGACCATATAATGGCTAATGGCTGATCATTAAACACTGTATGTGGGTGCAGCATAATGGTCTAGCCGTTTAGCCCTGGAAATACTATTAAAGTTAAATGGCTTGTAAATATCCGACGGGAACAAATGAACAATTCCAATATCAGCATGCTGGAGAGACCATAGGACAGGGCTGTGTGTCAGAGAGTGAGAAAGTGCACCAGAGGCAAGGCAACACACCTACCCGTTACAGACATTTGATAGCAATACATTACAGTATCACACATTTCCACAGGTATTAAACATGTTTAACCACTTTGAAGGAAATTTGGGGACCGTGATTTAACATGATTAAAAGCCATCTATGATTCCAGTGCTGGACGATCAAACAGTTCGATACGAGAGTGACTATATTGGACGTAAACAGCCTTGGGCAGAACTACAGTCTGGGAACATTTGGGTAATACGTCTCCCGAGGGGTGGATGGCTGTGGGGAGATGTGAGGTCACTATTAAAGAAGAATGAATTAGACCAACATAAACACACCCCAACACACACCCCCCAACACATATCTCCTAGCCCTCATCTTTTCTTAGCTCTGCGGCTGAGCTGTCTTTGTGCTCAGGCCTTATCTCCATCCTCCAGCCTGTCCTCCTGGACACTTTTAGTGGCCACATGGCTCGTCTGCATCACAAGATTCAAACATGGATTATATGGGCTCAAATTGAATCAATCAACAGTCCCATTTGAGGATGATAGTATCTGTGGTTCCCTGGGGAGTTTTGACGAGCTGTCACATGGGACGTGTTTAAAGGCTGTCCAGAGATAAAAGTCCTATGCTGTAACATCATGCCGTCTGACTGGATCATACTGGACCACAAAATTAACAGCTGGTTGCCAGGTTACGTTATTACTACTGGTCCGAAAAACACACACACGCACACACACACACACACACACACACACACACACACACACACACACACACACACACACACACACACACACACACACACACACACACACACACACACACACACACACACACACACACACACACACACACACACACACACACACCAGGTAAACATGGAAAGTCAAATGGCCAGTGCTGTGAATCCATGGCATTTTCTAAAAGGTCTCGTACATGGGAGGACGCCACCTGGGACTCAGCAGGCATTCATATCTCCTCAGAAACAGAAAACCCAATGGACGTTGACCAAAACAACACCCATCTCCATGGCTTATAGGATTCACATTACATTCCCATTAGCCACGTGTAAAGCTTATTCCTACAACCGAGAAATCCTGGACTCTAGACTAGAGTACGTAACCATTATAATTCAATGCAGTCCTAGCCGTGGCCGTGCGGGACTGTGCAGCAGAGCAGAAATGAATGATGGCCAAACATTAACACAGACACAACCGTACTGGAATGATAATGTCTTCTCCGTTGTCACTCAGGGACACTGAGATGAGACAATATGGAGGAAGGAAACTGCTGGGCACTACAGAAACAGAGCATGAATAACGATATCGGTTAAGTCCTCAGAATCAATAGGACAACATTGATTAGGCCTAGTTATACTTATTAAGGGAGAAGCTATATCTAGTATGAAACAGAGAGAAGGAACGATAGCTGCTCATTGTTCTTCTATTACGGTCTAAATCAGCAGTTTTCTGTTGGACCCCGTGAGGCAGGAGCTCTGCCAGAGGGATAATTTGGTCTCTGGGAAATTCTGGATGAGTTGCTTCCAATGAGAGGTGAAATCACCAAGTGAAGAAACTCATTATTGTCTTTACATTCCCAGAAAATAATCTCTCTCTCTCTCTCTGGGTGTGTGTGTGTGTGGGGGGGGTGTATTTGGTCTGCCTATGTCCCTGAGATACTCAGGTGACGTGGTTGCCAGATGCGTGTGCATGCGTACCAGCCCTAATGTCCATTACACACATGGGCGCTGACACATTGTGAGACACGAAAGCTACCCTGGCTTGTAAATGACGCCAAGGTTCATTGGGCTGTGTTAGCATCTCTACTCCTTTATTGTAGCCCATCCAGCTCGACCAATCACTGGAGTGCTAAATAACAGCACAGGGCTGAGCCACACAGGGCTGAGCCACACTGGGCTGAGCCACACAGGGCTGAGCCACACAGGGCTGAGCCACACAGGGCTGAGCCACACAGGGCTGAGCCACACAGGGCTGCTACACCTCAATTACTCTAATTTTTCAGCCCCAGCACAAAACGGCTAACAGGAAAAACACAATCCTGGCATTTGGATGAATGGGTTATTGAATTCAACTGTGACGATTTTTGGGGGAGCTAAGCCCTTCCGTACCCCACTGTGATACAGAGCCGCAGGGACCTGAAATTATGGGTAAAAAAAGGTTGAGGAAAGAACTAAAGAGGGTGGTTTTAAAATGAATAGTACACTGTATACACCTTGGGCCATATTAAAAGCGTCTCAGAATATGAGTACTGATCCAGGATCAAGTCCTCCATGTTCATATCATCTTCTTCATTATGATCTAAAAGGCTAAACTGATCCTATATCAGCACTCCCAGGTTTGACTGTGCAGTTAATCAATGAAAACTGTTCTTTCAGGGCAGGTTCCTATGGAACAGGAAGTGGCTCAGTGTTCCATATAGGAGCCATTCCTCCTCTTTGACAACTTGTCATACATAATGCCGCTGTGATGTGGGAATAGGGGGATTGGCCCAGTAAAGGCATATACAGGTGAAGTCGGAAGTTTACATACACTCAGGTTGTAGTCATTAAAACTCGCTTTTCAACCACTCCACAAATTTCTTGTTAACAAACTATAGTTTTGGCAAGTCGGTTAGGACATCTACTTTGTGCATGACACAAGTCATTTTTCCAACAATTGTTTACAGGCAGATTATTTCACTTATAATTCACTGTATCACAATTCCAGTGGGTCAGAAGTTTACATACACTAAGTTGACTGTGCTTTTATAAACAGCTTGGAAAATTCCAGAAAATGATGTCATGGCTTTAGAAGCTTCTGATAGGCTAATGGACATCATTTGAGTCAATTGGAGGTGTACCTGTGGATGGATTTCAAGGCCTACCTTCAAATTCAGTGCCTCTTTGCTTGGGAAAAAAATCATGGGAAAATCAAAAGAAATCAGGCAAGACCTCCACAAGTCTAGTTCATCCTTGGGAGCAATTTCCAAATGCCTGAAGGTACCCCGTTCATCTGTATAAACAATAGTACACAAGTATAAACACCATGGGACCACGCAGCCGTCATACCGCTCAGGAAGGAGACGCGTTCTGTCTCCTAGAGATGAATGTACTTTGGTGCGAAAAGAGCAAATCAACCCCAGAACAACAGCAAAGGCCCTTGTGAAGATGCTGGAGGAAACAGGTACAAAAGTATCTATATCCACAGTAAAACAAGTCCTATATTGACATAACCTGAAAGGCCGCTCAGCAAGGAGGAAGTCACTGTTCCAAAACTGCCATAAAAAGCCAGACTACGGTTTGCAACTGCACATGGGGACAAAGATCGTACTTTTTGGAGAAATGTCCTCTGGTCTGATGAAACAAAAATAGAACTGTTTAGCCATAATGACCATTGTTATGTTTGAAGGAAAAGGGGGGAGGCTTGCAAGCCGAAGAACACCATTCAAACAGTGAAGCACGGGGGTGGCAGCATCATGTTGTGGGGGTGCTTTGCGGCAGGAAGGACTGGTGCACTTCACAAAATAGATGGCTTCATGAGGTGGGGAAATTATGTGGATATATTGAAGCAACATCTCAAGACATCAGTCAGGAAGTTAAAGCTTGGTCGCAAATGGGTCTTCCAAATGGACAATGACACCAAGCATACTTCCAAAGTTGTGGTGAAATGGCTTAGGGACAACAAAGTCAAGGTATTGGAGTGGCCATCACAAAGCCCTGACCTCAATCCTATAGAACATTTGTGGGCAGAACTGAAAAAGTGTGTGCGAGCAAGGAGGCCTACAAACCTGCCTCAGTTACACCAGCTCTGTCAGGAGGAATGGGACAAAACTCACCCAACTTATTGTGGGAAGCTTGTGGAAGGCTACTCAAAACGTTTGACCCAAGTTAAACAATTTAAAGGCAATGCTACCAAATACTAATTGAGTGTATGTTAACTTCTGACTCACTGGGAATGTGATGAAAGAAATAAAATCTGAAAGAAATAATTCTCTCTACTATTATTCTGACATTTCACATTCTTAAAATAAAGTGGTGATCCCAACTAACCTAAAACAGGGAATTCTTAATAGGATTAAATGTCAAGAATTGTGAAAAACTGAGTTTAAATGTATTTGGCTAAGGTGTATGTAAACTCCCGACTTCAACTGAATGCTTCAAATCAACCTGTGACAGAGTCTCTCTCTCTCTCTCAATTCAAGGGGCTTTATTGACATGGGAAACATTGTTAACATTTCCAAAGCAAGTGAACTAGATAATAAACAAAAGTGAAATAAACAATAATAAATGTACAGTAAACATTACACTCACAGAAGTTCCAAAAGAATAAAGACATTTCAAATGTCATATTATGTCTATATACAGTGTTGTAACGATATGCAAATAGTTAAAGTAGAAAAGGGAACATAAATAAACATACATGTGGGTTGTATTTACAAGGGTGTTTGTTCTTCACTGGTCGCCCTTTTCTTGTCGCAACAGGCCCCAAATATTGCTGCTGTGATGGCACACTGTGGTATTTCACCCAGTAGATATGGGAGTTTTCAAATTATTTGTGGGTCTGTGTAATCTGAGGGAAATATGTGTCTCTAATATGGTCATACATTTGGCAGGAGGTTAGGAATTGCAGCTCAGTTTCCACCTCATTTTGTGGGCAGTGTGCACTTAGCCTGTTTTCTCTTGAGAGCCAGGTCTGCCTTCGGCGGCCTTTCTCAATAGCAAAGCTATGCTCACTGAGTCTGTACATAGTCAATGATTTCCTTAATTTTGGGTCAGTCACAATGGTCAGGTATTCTCCCACTGTATACTCTCTGTTTAAAGCCAAATAACATTCTAGTTTGCTCTCGCTCGCTCTCTCACTCCCTCCCCCCACCTCGCTCCTTCTCCTCTCCCTCCTCTCCTCTCCCTCCTCTCCTCTCCCTCCCCTCCTTTCCCCTCCTCTCCTCTCCTCTCCCCTCCTCTCCTCTCCTCTCCTCTCCTCTCCTCTCCCTCCTCTCCTCTCCTCCCCTCCCCTCCTCTCCTCTCCTCTCCTCTCCTCTCCCTCCTCCCCTCTCCTCTCCTCTCCTCTCCTCTCCTCTCCTCTCCTCTCCTCTCCTCTCCTCTCCTCTCTCTCCCCTCCCCTCCTCTCCTCTCCCCTCCTCTCCCCTCCTCTCCTCTCCCCTCCCGTCATTGACAACCACCTCTATAATTCATACAGTGATGATGAGAAGTGTGAACCTGAAAATGTTTCACAGCAAATGTCAGCAACCGACAGGAATTATTCAGGATCACAGTGATTTAAAAAAATCTGCATTATTCACAGAAAGTTGAGCATTTTTAGGCATCAAGACCTTTCATTGCATGCCCTCCCATAGTAGTACTACCTTGCATTGGAGTGACAACCAAAGCAATGCCTAAACATTCCACCCGTCAGCACTTTCAGTGTGCCATCCATCCAGCTTGATCCTGCCCGAGTCTTCCCATTGTCCCTCCACTCCACTGTTATTACTGAGGAGGCTCTGAGAGCTAGGCATGCATGGTTGGTCAAGCATACACACACACTCCGACTTTCTCAAACAACCCTGACCTTCTTACCACAGCGCAATTACGAAGCAGCAAAAACAACAATTAGCCTACCACACACCGTTTTGGTTTTGGTTATTATTTCATTAAACACCAAAGGAAACAGAAGGACGCCTGTGAGGTTGGTTAACTATCTGGGCAGGCTGTCGTCACGGCCAGGGGGATCATGGGAAGGGGATGGCATTGTAGTGATGGCTGGCGTGGGCAGGAGTCAAGACTCTAACAAGTGTTGGTGGGTGTCGATTAGCTTATCCTGGGAGGGTTGCCAGACAGTGACAGTCAGCTCTCTCCAGGCCTGTTGGCTTTTGGGTTTCTAGATCATGTGCCATAGGCCCTTGTAGGTGGTTGGGTTGCCAGATATTTTCCCAAGGCCCATGTGGGCCGCTGGGTTTCTAGATAATGTGCCATAGGCCCTTGTAGGTGGTTGGGTTGCCAGATATGTTCCCAAGGCCCATGTGGGCCGCTGGGTTGCTAGATAATGTGCCACAGGCAATTGAGGGTGTTTGGGTTGCCAGATATGTCCCTCAGTGGGACATGCCTGTGCCTGGGAGATAGCCACATACTGTGAACTCCCACTAACTCCATGCTGGCAGTGAGAGGTCACACTGACGGTACACATTGCTGAGTGTGCTCGCCCACAGAGACACCGTTCTGAAGCAAGTTTCTAGTCTCCAACTGTCTTGGTGGGTGGAAACAGTTTTAAAATCGAATGTTTCAAAGTTGAAGAGAAAGGTATCTCCTCTAAAACATGTCAAATGTTTTGTGAAAGAGGGATGACATCAATCAACTGGTATTGTTTTCTTGGAGAAAAATAAAAATAAAATAAAAAAATAAAAATAAAATTTTGTGGACAAACATGTCAATCAACTGCCACCTCTGAGAACTAGTCATGCATAATTATTTAAAAAACTGAATGAAATGATGTGATTACTCAAAGTCTGTTAATGCAACATCATTGTGATACCATGGTAAATTATGGCTTCAAAGCTGCATCGACCAACGTTTAAAAGTACAGTCTTTCTTAACTTCCAAAGGCTTTCTTAACTTCCACTAAAATATCACTGAGAACCATTTTGTTTTTTGAGCTGGTAATTAGCTTTCTTCACAAGGTCTAATTGCTGTGATGAATCCTGCCTGTGGCTAAAAATGAGAGGGTGTTGATTGATTTCATAAATCATGACAATGTCTTCTTCCACATCAAATTCAACTGGGACAGCTTTGTTTATTCAGCAAGAAGACATAACACTGAGACATGAGCATGTGATGCTTCGTAGGCACATTTCCTATGGAAGATTACTAACATAGCACTAGCCTACCAAGCTAGACCCAGAAACATACCATAGCTTGTAACACACATGATTCAATTGTTCCTTAGAATGTGTTTGTAGGCTGTGGGCCTCACTTGGTCCCCTTGCCATTAAATACACACTATATACATACACTGAGCGGACA
Organism: Salvelinus alpinus; assembly: GCF_045679555.1. Taxonomy (NCBI): domain Eukaryota; kingdom Metazoa; phylum Chordata; class Actinopteri; order Salmoniformes; family Salmonidae; genus Salvelinus; species Salvelinus alpinus. The sequence goes on from NC_092122.1 coordinate 14,960,793, forward strand.
AAACATTAACCTAATATTGAGTTGCACCCCCCCATTTTGCCCTCAGAACAGCCTCAACTCATCAAAAGTGTTCCACAGGGATGCTGGCCCATGTTGGCCCAATGCTTCCAAGAGTTGTGTCAAGTTGGCTGGATATCCTTTGGGTGGTGGACCATTCTTCATACGGGAAACTGATTAGTGTGAAAAATCAGCAGCGTTGCAGTTCTTGACAAAAACTGGTGCACCTGGCACCTACAGTCGTGGCCAAAAGTTTTGAGAATGACACAAATATTAATTTTCACAGTCTGCTGCCTCAGTTTGTATGATGGCAATTTGCATATACTCCAGAATGTTATGAAGAGTGATCAAATGAATTGCAATTAATTGCAAAATCCCTCTTTGCCATGCAAATGAACTGATTTCCCCAAAAAAACATTTCCACTGCATTTCAGCCCTGCCACAAAAGGACCAGCTGAAATCATGTCAGGGATTCTCTCGTTAACACAGGTGTGAGTGTTGATGGGGACAAGGCTGGAGATCACTCTGTCATGCTGATTGAGTTCGAATAACAGACTGGAAGCTTCAAAAGGAGGGTAGTGCTTGGAATCATTGTTCTTCCTCTGTCATCCATGGTTACCTGCAAGGTAACACATGCCGTCATCATTGCTTTGCACAAAAAGGGCTTCACAGGCAAGGATATTGCTGCCAGTAAGATTGCACCTAAATCAATCATTTATCGGATCATCAAGAACTTCAAGGAGAGCGGTTCAATTGTTGTGAAGAAGGCTTCAGGGCGCGGAAGAAAGTCCAGCAAGCGCCAGGACCGTCTCCTAAAGTTGATTCAGCTGCGGGATCGGGGCACCACCAGTACAGAGCTTGCTCAGGAATGGCAGCAGGCAGGTGTGATTGTATCTCCACCCACAGTGAGGCAAAGACTTTTGGAGGATGGCCTGGTGTCAGGAAGGGCAGCAAAGAAGCCACTTCTCTCCAGGAAGAACATCAGGGACATACTGATATTCTGCAAAAGGTACAGGGACTGGACTGCTGAGGACTGGGGTAAAGTCATTTTCTCTGATAAATCCCCTTTCTGATTGTTTGGGGCATCCGGAAAAAAGCTTGTCCGAAGAAGACAAGGTGAGCGCTACCATCAGTCCTGTGTCATGCCAACCGTAAAGCATCCTGAGACCATTCATGTGTGGGGTTGCTTCTCAGCCAAGGGAGTGGGCTCACTCACAATTTTGCCTAAGAACACAGCCATGAATAAAGAATGGTACCAACACATCCTCCGGGAGAAACTTCTCCCAACCATCCAGGAACAGTTTGGTGACGAACAATGCCTTTTCCAGCATGATGGAGCACCTTGCCATAAGGCAAAAGTGATAACTAAGTGGCTCGGGGAACAAAACATCGATATTTTAGCTCCATGGCCAGGAAACTCCCCAGACCTTAATCCCATTGAGAACTTGTGGTCAATCCTCAAGAGGCGGGTGGACAAACAAAAACCCACAAATTCTGACAAACTCCAAGCATTGATTATGCAAGAATTGACAGCATGCCAGGGCGGATTGCAGAGGTCTTGAAAAAGAAGGGTCAACACTGCAAATATTGACTCTTTGCATCAACTTGTAACGGCGTTCCTCCTCCTCTTCATCCGAAGAGGAGGAGCAGGGATTGAACCAAACTGCAGCGTTGTATTTAGACATAATGAATTTATTTAAGTGTAAACGAAAAACACGAACTTCACTTGAATACTTACAAAATAACAAAACGAATGTAGACAAACCTGAACATACGAACTTACATATAACACGAAGAACGCACGAACAGGAAAAATGACTACATAAAACGATGAACGAACGAAACAGTCCCGTATGGTGCAACATAGACACAGACACGGAAGACAACCACCCACGACAAACAATGTGACAACACCTACCTTAATATGATTCTCAATCAGAGGAGATGAAAACCACCTGCCTCTAATTGAGAACCATATCAGGTACCCATAAACCAACATAGAAACAGAAAACATAGACTGCCCACCCAAACTCACGTCCTGACCAACTAACACATACAAAAACTAACAGAAAACAGGTCAGGAACGTGACATCAACTTCATGTAATTGTCAATAAAAGCCTTTGACACTTATGAAATGCTTGTAATTATACTACAGTATTCCATAGTAACATCTGACAAAAATATCTAAAGACACTAAAGCAGCAAACTTTGTGAAAATTCATATTTGTGTCCTTCTCAAAACTTTTGGCCACGACTGTACATATCTACCTCAAATACCTCGTACCTCTGCATACTGATCTGGTACTGGTACTCCCTGAATATAGCTCCATTATTGATCTGGTACTGGTACTCCCTGTATATAGCTTCATTATTGATCTGGTACTGGTACTCCCTGTATATAGCTTCATTATTGATCTGGTACTGGTACTCCCTGTATATATCTCCATTATTGATCTGGTACTGGTACTGCCTGTATATAGCTTCATTATTGATCTGGTACTGGTACTCCCTGAATATAGATCTATTATTGATCTGGTACTGGTACTCCCTGTATATAGCTTCATTCTTGATCTGGTACTGGTACTCCCTGTATATAGCTCCATTATTGATCTGGTACTGGTACTCCCTGTATATAGCTCCATTATTGATCTGGTACTGGTACTCCCTGTATATAGCTCCATTATTGATCTGGTACTGGTACTCCCTGTATATAGCTCCATTATTGATCTGGTACTGGTACTCCCTGTATATAGATCTATTATTGATCTGGTACTGGTACTCCCTGTATATAGATCCATTATTGATCTGGTACTGGTACTCCCTGTATATAGCTCCATTATTGATCTGGTACTGGTACTCCCTGTATATAGCTCCATTATTGATCTGGTACTGGTACTCCCTGTATATAGATCCATTATTGATCTGGTACTGGTACTCCCTGAATATAGCTCCATTATTGATGTGGTACTGGTACTCCCTGTATATAGCTTCATTATTGATCTGGTACTGGTACTCCCTGTATATAGCTTCATTATTGATCTGGTACTGGTACTCCCTGTATATAGATCCATTATTGATCTGGTACTGGTACTCCCTGTATATAGATCCATTATTGATCTGGTACTGGTACTCCCTGTATATAGATCCATTATTGATCTGGTACTGGTACTCCCTGTATATAGATCCATTATTGATCTGGTACTGGTACTCCCTGTATATAGATCCATTATTGATCTGGTACTGGTACTCCCTGTATATAGATCCATTATTGATCTGGTACTGGTACTCCCTGTATATAGATCCATTATTGATCTGGTACTGGTACTCCCTGTATATAGCTCCATTATTGATCTGGTATTGGTACTCCCTGTATATAGCTCTATTATTGATCTGGTACTGGTACTCCCTGAATATAGATCCATTATTGATCTGGTACTGGTACTCCCTGTATATAGCTCCATTATTGTGTATTGTATTGCTCTTGTATTACATTTTTTTTGTTTTTATGATAATTGTTTTACTCTGCATCATAGGGGAAGTCTCATAAGCAAGCGTTTCATGGTATAGTCTACAGTCGTTAAATTTGATTAGATTTTATTTAAATTTAACTAATCTATGGACCTCAACAGGATGGAGTCCGATGTGTGTTCTGTGATATGTCAAATGTCATTGTGGAGGAAAGATGTTGCATCTGAAGAGAGGCAATCAATAACTGAAAGAGGTACATATAGCAGCTTCTATGAAGTGGTAATCTGTACAGCTTTTGTTAAGCAACCAATTTATAAACCGAGAGCATGAGCAGCAGAAATTGCTTAAACAAAAAAAAATGCCACAAACACACGTGCCAACCACATACTCTGTGACACACAGCAACAGCAGGTGTCTGATGCTGAAGGCTAGAGGCAGCAGTGGATGAATCATAGAACAGATACATCATCATGAGCACTGGGACGGTCTGAGCAGGGGAGGGGTATCTGAACTGGGACAACAACCCACACAACTGTAGTCTCCATCACCATTACTGGAGTACTCCACACAGAGAGGATTACAAAAATGGACTACATCTATTTCAAGTGGGTGTTTGTCAAGTGCAGCTACTTCGAGACAAAACAAACATATATTTTGTGTACCCACTATGCCCAAAACAGGCCATTTTGAAAAGTAATGGTGTGACACACCCGGGTACAAAAATAGTGCAGTGACAACATGGACTAAAGCTCTACTGTACTTATATCACTGTGTGTTGGCGCTCCTGGTCTGACAGCGCAGGACTCCTTCAGTCAACCTTGCTCTGGTGTGGTTTACATTAAATGCCCTTTAAGGGGGTAACAACATTATAGCGTTTCAAACGCACTGGCTTAAACTTTCAGGTTGAATTGTTAATGAGAGCGTTGGCTCTCTACACAAACACTCTCAGTGTGTCCTGTCGACTGGAGCGCTAAAACATTACAATGGTGTGAGTGTGTGTGTGTGTGTGTGTGTGTGTGTGTGTGTGTGTGTGTGTGTGTGTGTGTGTGTGTGTGTGTGTGTGTGTGTGTGTGTGTGTGTGTGTGTGTGTGTGTGTGTGTGTCATCTGACACCCTGCAAGCACATGTGCAACAATAGCCTTCTATGTTAATCAGTGAGCGTGATATACCACAAACTAGCTGTTAACCCAACAGGGAATCCTAGCCTAAAAAAGCATCTATTTATATCTCTTAGAAGTTCGCCTTTGCTTGTCCCTTTCATTAATGGCGGTGCTGGCTCCCCCAGACACAAGTCTTTAATTAGAACAAGGAACGCAGCAGCTGAGCCCCCTGGCAAATTATTATGAGTGCTTGGATCCTGCAATCTGAATAGAGGGGCAAGAGAGGAGGAAGAGAGGAGGAAGAAAGGAGGAAGAGAGGGGGAGAAGAGATTGACTGGGGCCAGCTCAACTGGCTTTCACCCACAGGACACAAGGAGACCCTTCTGCTATTAAAAATTAAATCATACCCGGTGCAATGGCATTTTAAATTGCACCTTTCTCCTTTAATTGTACATTTTAAGAAGTAATTGGATGTCCTTTGAGTTTAAATTTGATGTAAAGTTGAAGTCGGAAGTTTACATACACTTAGGTGTACCTGTGGATGGATTTCAAGGCCTACCTTCAAATTCAGTTTGCTTGACATCATGGGAAAATCCAAAGAAATCAGCCAAGACCTCAGAAAAAATCATTGTTAGACCTCCACAAGTCTGGTTCATCCTTGGGAGCAATTTCCAAATGCCTGAAGGTACCCCGTTCATATGTACAAACAATAGTACACAAGTATAAACACCATGGGACTGTGCAGCCGTCATAACGCTCAGGAAGGAGACGTGTTCTGTCTCCTAGAGATGAACGTACTTTGGTGCAAAAAGAGCAAATCAATCCCAGAACAACAGCAAAGGACCTTGTGAAGATGCTGGAGGAAACAGGTACAAAAGTATCTATATCCACAGTAAAATGAGTCCTATATCGACATAACCTGAAAGGCCGCTCAGCAAGGAAGAAGTCACTGCTCCAAAACCGCCATAAAAAAGCCAGAACTGCGGTTTGCAACTGCACATGGGGACAAAGATCGTACTTTTTGGAGAAATGTCCTCTGGTCTGATGAAACAAAAATAGAACTGTTTAGCCATAATGACCATCGTTATGTTTGGAGGAAAAAGGGGGATGCTTGCAAGCCGAACAACACCATCCCAACCGTGAAGCACGGGGGTGGCAGCGTCATGTTGTGGGTGTGCTGTGCTGCAGGAGGGACTGGTCCACTTCACAAAATAGATGGCATCATGAGGTGGGAAAATATGTGGACATGTTGAAGCAACATCTCAAGACATCAGTCAGGAAGTTAAAGCTTGCTCACAAATGGGTCTTCCAAATGGATAATGACCCCAAGCATACTTCCAAAGTTGTGGCAAAATGGCTTAAGGACAACAAAGTCAAGGTATTGGAGTGGCCATCACAAAGCCCTGACCTCAATCCTATAGAACATTTGTGGGCAGAACTGAAAAGGCGTGTGTGAGCAAGGAGGCCTACAAACCTGACTCAGTTACACCAGCTCTGTCAGGAGGAATGGGACAAAATTCACCCAACTTATTGTGGGAAGCTTGTGGAAGGCTACTCGAAACGTTTGACCCAAGTTAAACAATTTAAAGGCAATGCTACCAAATACTAATTGAGTGTATGTAAACTTCTGACCCACTGGGAATGTGATGAAAGAAATAAAAGCTGAAATAAATCATTCTCTCTACTATTATTCTGACATTTCACATTCTTAAAATAAAGTGGTGATCCTAACTGACCTAAGACATGGCATTTTTACTAGGATTAAATGTCAGGAATTGTGAAAAACGGAGTTTAAATGTATTTGGCTAAGGTGTATGTAAACTTCCAACTTCAACTGTAGTTCTTGGAAGTTAGATTTGTTGGGATGTGGTTATAAAAACTCCTCTGTCTCGAATTCAAAAGCTCACAACCTTCCAGTCCATAGTCATAGAAATGTAGGAGAAATGCACTGACTTGTAACCGGAAGACGCACAATTAAAACCATATTTGAGGAATTGCATATTTAATGTTAATTAAACATGGTTCAATTTCAAATACCTAAATCACCGTAGGGGCAGATTGAGGTATCATTTGCTGCTGATGAAAACTACAGAGGGATATGTTAACTACTTCTCTGTCTTCTGATTGTTTGTGGTCGTACAGCATTTCATCATGCGTCCGTAGCTACCTCGAGGTGATGTGGTCTCCATGCGGTTTTACCTACAGTCTGCAGCACGGCAACATCATCACCTTGGAAACCAGCATTCCTCATGTTCCGCCTGGCGTCGTTACCATAGCGAACCATGTGACCTCTCTCCTCCTGTTTATTGCAAACTGTTTTCTTCTGGAGCAGAAAGAACACGCGATGAACCTCTACATGGCCACTGTGTTGTTTACTTCCCTCAGTACTGTCATTGTTGGCCTGTTGTAATCTAGTGACGTCTAGATACAATATTTCTACAGGTGTAAGCAGAACAGATTTGTGCTTACACCTGTTCATCAATAGGAGATATATTACTGCTGTGGCAAGACTGACTTTTGAAAAGGTTTGTCTCCAGGAAGGAAATATTCCTAAATGGCTTCAGTTTGATTTATGTTCCGGAAATCTCTGTTTGGCTCAAATAGCTAAAAAAAAATGAAAAGACTACACCACTGCTGTTTACACTTGTTTGGCCAAATACCTTTCACAGAGCAATTTATTGCTGGAGGAAAATATTGGATGGGCCCCCCAAAAAATAACCAAAACACAAAAGCATAAGGTAGCATGAAGGGTAATTTCCGCCCAACATTTCAACTTGTAGTAAATGAACAGTGTATCATTCAAAACTATAATCAGCGTGCAATTATACCACATTACCAGCAACCACAAAAAAATGCTTTCTCTTCTCTCACCCCACAGATGATGTGTTATCATGCGTACATTCATTATACGCTACAAAACTAATTATCTAACTTCAAGCATCAAATGTGTTTTGTTTCCATGGCTACAGGCTTTACTTAGCCACCCACATCACATAGAACAATGAGACAGATATTTCACCGGATGTATAAATGTGAAGCATCCACTTGGTGTTTCCACTCACTACCAAATATGGTAGTGAGAGGAAGCACAGTGGCCGGCAGTGAGAGAAGATGTAACGTGATCGATTTTGGCCGACATTCTGCTAATATTCTCATCAATGAAACATTTGATCTCAATACAGTTTTCTGTTCCCAAAACTAGAATCTGTTACGAACAGAGTGGACAACGTTTTGTAGACTTTTAAAAATGGTGTTTCGAAGGAGTGCAAAGGCGAATTGAGTTATTGCACACGCAAACGTCACAGAGTAGACTAGGCATGCTACAACACACCAATAGGATCTCGCTAGCTCATGCTTGGCTCTGCCACCTCCATGCTTGTTCTGCCCACTATGACTCATTTGTTCCCATTTGAAACGACGAGCTGTGGTCTATCTTGGTTTAGTTATAAAAATCTTCGCCCACGCGGTGTCACGTTCCACATTGTGTCTAAACCTGCAACACACAACACTTATTTGTCAAAGTCAGGAATAGTTTCAGCTTGCTGCACATGAAACGTGAATTAATTACTGTAAAAGATTAAAGCAATTAATCACACTGAGAAGAGGAGTATTAACCCTGTTGATAGCAGTTGGTATGAATCTACCAGTGTAAAAAAACACACTAACACACTGAGGATAAAAACATGTCTCTCCCTGTCGATGAAATAGGCAGCCAACGGACTGTGGGCTGAGATACTGGGGGTCATCTGTTTGAATAATGGATGACAGTATTATCTCTAAATAACCACATTCTAAAAATGACTGGTTACCCTGGGCTCTTTCCTTTTCTATCTCTCTGCAAGGGTACTTTAGATGTGTGGACTGGCTTTCTGGCTAGATTCAGGAGCATTTACATGGGAATTCCACAAATTAATGTATAGTGTATGTACAATGTTTAGTACACAATATAAGGACATTGAAAGCTAGATCTTGGTAATCAGGCCAAATTAATATGAAATATTTGAGGTTGAAAATGTGGCATTGAAACCAATCAAGGTGAGAAGCAAGGGCACATGAAGGGAAAAACCTAGGGTACATGGCCTAAGCTGGGCATGGGTTGTTTTCAAACCCGGAGTGTGTAAAATGACAATCCATCCTATAGAGATCACCAGACACCACATTGACACCAAATGACAGTCACGCTGTGAAGACACAGCATCCATCGTAAGTTTGTCCACATGAGTCTGTCTGTGTGTGTGTCCGTGTGTGTGCGTTCGTGACAACAACAGACCTATTTGCTGCTAGCCCTCCCCAAAGGTTAGCATCGATCGTTTGGGGATAATAAGAGTTAGGTAGCCTAGTGGTCAAAAGCATTGGGCCAGTAACCGAAAGGTTGCTGGTTCAAATCCCAAAGCCAACTAAGTAAAAAATCTGTTGATGTGCCCTTGAGCAAGGCACTCAACCCTAATTGCTCTTGTAAGTCGCTGTCAATAAGAGCACCTGCTCAGTTACTAAAATGTAAATGTCTACTGAATCATTGGCACATCGATCTAATATTGACTAATACAAAGGTGACCCTGTAAAGTGGTTCAGAACTACAGTCTTCCTCCAGGTCACCCTGTCAGTGGTTCAGAACTACAGTCTTCCTCCAGGTCACCCTGTCAGTGGTTCAGAACTACATTCTTCCTCCAGGTCACCCTGTCAGTGGTTCAGAACTACAGTCTTCCTCCAGGTCACCCTGTCAGTGGTTCAGAACTACAGTCTTCCTCCAGGTCACCCTGTCAGTGGTTCAGAACTACATTCTTCCTCCAGGTCACCCTGTCAGTGGTTCAGAACTACAATGTTCCTCCAGGTCACCCTGTCAGTGGTTCAGAACTACATTCTTCCTCCAGGTCACCCTGTCAGTGGTTCAGAACTACAGTCTTCCTCCAGGTCACCCTGTCAGTGGTTCAGAACTACAGTCTTCCTCCAGGTCACCCTGTCAGTGGTTCAGAACTACAGTCTTCCTCCAGCTCACCCTGTCAGTGGTTCAGAACTACAGTCTTCCTCCAGGTCACCCTGTCAGTGGTTCAGAACTACAGTCTTCCTCCAGGTCACCCTGTCAGTGGTTCAGAACTACATTCTTCCTCCAGGTCACCCTGTCAGTGGTTCAGAACTACAATGTTCCTCCAGGTCACCCTGTCAGTGGTTCAGAACTACAGTCTTCCTCCAGGTCACCCTGTCAGTGGTTCAGAACTACAGTCTTCCTCCAGGTCACCCTGTCAGTGGTTCAGAACTACAGTCTTCCTCCAGGTCACCCTGTCAGTGGTTCAGAACTACAGTCTTCCTCCAGGTCACCCTGTCAGTGGTTCAGAACTAAAGTCTTCCTCCAGGTCACCCTGTCAGTGGTTCAGAACTACAGTCTTCCTCCAGGTCACCCTGTCAGTGGTTCAGAACTACATTCTTCCTCCAGGTCACCCTGTCAGTGGTTCAGAACTACAGTCTTCCTCCAGGTCACCCTGTCAGTGGTTCAGAACTACATTCTTCCTCCAGGTCACCCTGTCAGTGGTTTAGAACTACAGTCTTCCTCCAGGTCACCCTGTCAGTGGTTCAGAACTACATTCTTCCTCCAGGTCACCCTGTCAGTGGTTCAGAACTACAGTCTTCCTCCAGGTCACCCTGTCAGTGGTTCAGAACTACAATGTTCCTCCAGGTCACCCTGTCAGTGGTTCAGAACTACAGTCTTCCTCCAGGTCACCCTGTCAGTGGTTCAGAACTACAGTCTTCCTCCAGGTCACCCTGTCAGTGGTTCAGAACTACAGTCTTCCTCCAGGTCACCCTGTCAGTGGTTCAGAACTACAGTCTTCCTCCAGGTCACCCTGTCAGTGGTTCAGAACTACAGTCTTCCTCCAGGTCACCCTGTCAGTGGTTCAGAACTACATTCTTCCTCCAGGTCACCCTGTCAGTGGTTCAGAACTACAGTCTTCCTCCAGGTCACCCTGTCAGTGGTTCAGAACTACATTCTTCCTCCAGGTCACCCTGTCAGTGGTTCAGAACTACAGTCTTCCTCCAGGTCACCCTGTCAGTGGTTCAGAACTACAGTCTTCCTCCAGGTCACCCTGTCAGTGGTTCAGAACTACATTCTTCCTCCAGGTCACCCTGTCAGTGGTTCAGAACTACAGTCTTCCTCCAGGTCACCCTGTCAGTGGTTCAGAACTACAGTCTTCCTCCAGGTCACCCTGTCAGTGGTTCAGAACTACAGTCTTCCTCCAGGTCACCCTGTCAGTGGTTCAGAACTACAGTCTTCCTCCAGGTCACCCTGTCAGTGGTTCAGAACTACAGTCTTCCTCCAGGTCACCCTGTCAGTGGTTCAGAACTACAGTCTTCCTCCAGGTCACCCTGTCAGTGGTTCAGAACTACAGTCTTCCTCCAGGTCACCCTGTCAGTGGTCCAGAACTACATTCTTCCTCCAGGTCACCCTGTCAGTGGTTCAGAACTACAGTCTTCCTCCAGGTCACCCTGTCAGTGGTTCAGAACTATATTCTTCCTCCAGGTCACCCTGTCAGTGGTTCAGAACTACAGTCTTCCTCCAGGTCACCCTGTCAGTGGTTAAGAACTACAGTCTTCCTCCAGGTCACCCTGTCAGTGGTTAAGAACTACAGTCTTCCTCCAGGTCACCCTGTCAGTGGTTCAGAACTACAGTCTTCCTCCAGGTCACCCTGTCAGTGGTTCAGAACTACATTCTTCCTCCAGGTCACCCTGTCAGTGGTTCAGAACTACAGTCTTCCTCCAGGTCACCCTGTCAGTGGTTCAGAACTACATTCTTCCTCCAGGTCACCCTGTCAGTGGTTCAGAACTACATTCTTCCTCCAGGTCACCCTGTCAGTGGTTCAGAACTACATTCTTCCTCCAGGTCACCCTGTCAGTGGTTCAGAACTACAGTCTTCCTCCAGGTCACCCTGTCAGTGGTTCATAACTACAGTCTTCCTCCAGGTCACCCTGTCAGTGGTTCAGAACTACATTCTTCCTCCAGGTCACCCTGTCAGTGGTTCAGAACTACAGTCTTCCTCCAGGTCACCCTGTCAGTGGTTCAGAACTACAGTCTTCCTCCAGGTCACCCTGTCAGTGGTTCAGAACTACATTCTTCCTCCAGGTCACCCTGTCAGTGGTTCAGAACTACAGTCTTCCTCCAGGTCACCCTGTCAGTGGTTCAGAACTACAGTCTTCCTCCAGGTCACCCTGTCAGTGGTTCAGAACTACAGTCTTCCTCCAGGTCACCCTGTCAGTGGTTCAGAACTACAGTCTTCCTCCAGGTCACCCTGTCAGTGGTTCAGAACTACAGTCTTCCTCCAGGTCACCCTGTCAGTGGTTCAGAACTACAGTCTTCCTCCAGGTCACCCTGTCAGTGATTCAGAACTACATTCTTCCTCCAGGTCACCCTGTCAGTGGTTCAGAACTACAGTCTTCCTCCAGGTCACCCTGTCAGTGATTCAGAACTACAGTCTTCCTCCAGGTCACCCTGTCAGTGATTCAGAACTACAGTCGTCCTCCAGGTCACCCTGTCAGTGGTTCAGAACTACATTCTTCCTCCAGGTCACCCTGTCAGTGGTTCAGAACTACAGTCTTCCTCCAGGTCACCCTGTCAGTGGTTCAGAACTACAGTCTTCCTCCAGGTCACCCTGTCAGTGGTTCAGAACTACAGTCTTCCTCCAGGTCACCCTGTCAGTGGTTCAGAACTACATTCTTCCTCCAGGTCACCCTGTCAGTGGTTCAGAACTACAGTCTTCCTCCAGGTCACCCTGTCAGTGGTTCAGAACTACATTCTTCCTCCAGGTCACCCTGTCAGTGGTTCAGAACTACATTCTTCCTCCAGGTCACCCTGTCAGTGGTTCAGAACTACATTCTTCCTCCAGGTCACCCTGTCAGTGGTTCAGAACTACAGTCTTCCTCCAGGTCACCCTGTCAGTGGTTCAGAACTACATTCTTCCTCCAGGTCACCCTGTCAGTGGTTCAGAACTACAGTCTTCCTCCAGGTCACCCTGTCAGTGGTTCATAACTACAGTCTTCCTCCAGGTCACCCTGTCAGTGGTTCAGAACTACATTCTTCCTCCAGGTCACCCTGTCAGTGGTTCAGAACTACAGTCTTCCTCCAGGTCACCCTGTCAGTGGTTCAGAACTACAGTCTTCCTCCAGGTCACCCTGTCAGTGGTTCAGAACTACATTCTTCCTCCAGGTCACCCTGTCAGTGGTTCAGAACTACAGTCTTCCTCCAGGTCACCCTGTCAGTGGTTCAGAACTACATTCTTCCTCCAGGTCACCCTGTCAGTGGTTCAGAACTACATTCTTCCTCCAGGTCACCCTGTCAGTGGTTCAGAACTACATTCTTCCTCCAGGTCACCCTGTCAGTGGTTCAGAACTACAGTCTTCCTCCAGGTCACCCTGTCAGTGGTTCAGAACTACATTCTTCCTCCAGGTCACCCTGTCAGTGGTTCAGAACTACAGTCTTCCTCCAGGTCACCCTGTCAGTGGTTCATAACTACAGTCTTCCTCCAGGTCACCCTGTCAGTGGTTCAGAACTACATTCTTCCTCCAGGTCACCCTGTCAGTGGTTCAGAACTACAGTCTTCCTCCAGGTCACCCTGTCAGTGGTTCAGAACTACAGTCTTCCTCCAGGTCACCCTGTCAGTGGTTCAGAACTACATTCCTCCTCCAGGTCACCCTGTCAGTGGTTCAGAACTACAGTCTTCCTCCAGGTCACCCTGTCAGTGGTTCAGAACTACAGTCTTCCTCCAGGTCACCCTGTCAGTGGTTCAGAACGACATTCTTCCTCCAGGTCACCCTGTCAGTGGTTCAGAACTACATTCTTCCTCCAGGTCACCCTGTCAGTGGTTCAGAACTACATTCTTCCTCCAGGTCACCCTGTCAGTGGTTCAGAACTACAGTCTTCCTCCAGGTCACCCTGTCAGTGGTTCAGAACTACATTCTTCCTCCAGGTCACCCTGTCAGTGGTTCAGAACTACAGTCTTCCTCCAGGTCACCCTGTCAGTGGTTCATAACTACAGTCTTCCTCCAGGTCACCCTGTCAGTGGTTCAGAACTACATTCTTCTTTCAGGTCACCCTGTCAGTGGTTCAGAACTACAGTCTTCCTCCAGGTCACCCTGTCAGTGGTTCAGAACTACAGTCTTCCTCCAGGTCACCCTGTCAGTGGTTCAGAACTACATTCTTCCTCCAGGTCACCCTGTCAGTGGTTCAGAACTACAGTCTTCCTCCAGGTCACCCTGTCAGTGGTTCAGAACTACAGTCTTCCTCCAGGTCACCCTGTCAGTGGTTCAGAACTACAGTCTTCCTCCAGGTCACCCTGTCAGTGGTTCAGAACTACAGTCTTCATCCAGGTCACCCTGTCAGTGGTTCAGAACTACAGTCTTCCTCCAGGTCACCCTGTCAGTGGTTCAGAACTACAGTCTTCCTCCAGGTCACCCTGTCAGTGGTTCAGAACTAAAGTCTTCCTCCAGGTCACCCTGTCAGTGGTTCAGAACTACAGTCTTCCTCCAGGTCACCCTGTCAGTGGTTCAGAACTACATTCTTCCTCCAGGTCACCCTGTCAGTGGTTCAGAACTACAGTCTTCCTCCAGGTCACCCTGTCAGTGGTTCAGAACTACATTCTTCCTCCAGGTCACCCTGTCAGTGGTTTAGAACTACAGTCTTCCTCCAGGTCACCCTGTCAGTGGTTCAGAACTACAGTCTTCCTCCAGGTCACCCTGTCAGTGGTTCAGAACTACAGTCTTCCTCCAGGTCACCCTGTCAGTGGTTCAGAACTAAAGTCTTCCTCCAGGTCACCCTGTCAGTGGTTCAGAACTACAGTCTTCCTCCAGGTCACCCTGTCAGTGGTTCAGAACTACATTCTTCCTCCAGGTCACCCTGTCAGTGGTTCAGAACTACAGTCTTCCTCCAGGTCACCCTGTCAGTGGTTCAGAACTATATTCTTCCTCCAGGTCACCCTGTCAGTGGTTCAGAACTACAGTCTTCCTCCAGGTCACCCTGTCAGTGGTTAAGAACTACAGTCTTCCTCCAGGTCACCCTGTCAGTGGTTCAGAACTACAGTCTTCCTCCAGGTCACCCTGTCAGTGGTTCAGAACTACATTCTTCCTCCAGGTCACCCTGTCAGTGGTTCAGAACTACAGTCTTCCTCCAGGTCACCCTGTCAGTGGTTCAGAACTACATTCTTCCTCCAGGTCACCCTGTCAGTGGTTCAGAACTACATTCTTCCTCCAGGTCACCCTGTCAGTGGTTCAGAACTACATTCTTCCTCCAGGTCACCCTGTCAGTGGTTCAGAACTACAGTCTTCCTCCAGGTCACCCTGTCAGTGGTTCAGAACTACATTCTTCCTCCAGGTCACCCTGTCAGTGGTTCAGAACTACAGTCTTCCTCCAGGTCACCCTGTCAGTGGTTCATAACTACAGTCTTCCTCCAGGTCACTCTGTCAGTGGTTCAGAACTACATTCTTCCTCCAGGTCACCCTGTCAGTGGTTCAGAACTACAGTCTTCCTCCAGGTCACCCTGTCAGTGGTTCAGAACTACAGTCTTCCTCCAGGTCACCCTGTCAGTGGTTCAGAACTACATTCTTCCTCCAGGTCACCCTGTCAGTGGTTCAGAACTACAGTCTTCCTCCAGGTCACCCTGTCAGTGGTTCAGAACTACAGTCTTCCTCCAGGTCACCCTGTCAGTGGTTCAGAACTACAGTCTTCCTCCAGGTCACCCTGTCAGTGGTTCAGAACTACAGTCTTCCTCCAGGTCACCCTGTCAGTGGTTCAGAACTACAGTCTTCCTCCAGGTCACCCTGTCAGTGGTTCAGAACTACAGTCTTCCTCCAGGTCACCCTGTCAGTGGTTCAGAACTACAGTCTTCCTCCAGGTCACCCTGTCAGTGATTCAGAACTACATTCTTCCTCCAGGTCACCCTGTCAGTGGTTCAGAACTACAGTCTTCCTCCAGGTCACCCTGTCAGTGATTCAGAACTACAGTCTTCCTCCAGGTCACCCTGTCAGTGATTCAGAACTACAGTCGTCCTCCAGGTCACCCTGTCAGTGGTTCAGAACTACATTCTTCCTCCAGGTCACCCTGTCAGTGGTTCAGAACTACAGTCTTCCTCCAGGTCACCCTGTCAGTGGTTCAGAACTACAGTCTTCCTCCAGGTCACCCTGTCAGTGGTTCAGAACTACAGTCTTCCTCCAGGTCACCCTGTCAGTGGTTCAGAACTACATTCTTCCTCCAGGTCACCCTGTCAGTGGTTCAGAACTACAGTCTTCCTCCAGGTCACCCTGTCAGTGGTTCAGAACTACATTCTTCCTCCAGGTCACCCTGTCAGTGGTTCAAAACTACATTCTTCCTCCAGGTCACCCTGTCAGTGGTTCAGAACTACATTCTTCCTCCAGGTCACCCTGTCAGTGGTTCAGAACTACAGTCTTCCTCCAGGTCACCCTGTCAGTGGTTCAGAACTACAGTCTTCCTCCAGGTCACCCTGTCAGTGGTTCAGAACTACATTCTTCCTCCAGGTCACCCTGTCAGTGGTTCAGAACTACAGTCTTCCTCCAGGTCACCCTGTCAGTGGTTCAGAACTACAGTCTTCCTCCAGGTCACCCTGTCAGTGGTTCAGAACTACAGTCTTCCTCCAGGTCACCCTGTCAGTGGTTCAGAACTACAGTCTTCATCCAGGTCACCCTGTCAGTGGTTCAGAACTACAGTCTTCCTCCAGGTCACCCTGTCAGTGGTTCAGAACTACAGTCTTCCTCCAGGTCACCCTGTCAGTGGTTCAGAACTAAAGTCTTCCTCCAGGTCACCCTGTCAGTGGTTCAGAACTACAGTCTTCCTCCAGGTCACCCTGTCAGTGGTTCAGAACTACATTCTTCCTCCAGGTCACCCTGTCAGTGGTTCAGAACTACAGTCTTCCTCCAGGTCACCCTGTCAGTGGTTCAGAACTACATTCTTCCTCCAGGTCACCCTGTCAGTGGTTTAGAACTACAGTCTTCCTCCAGGTCACCCTGTCAGTGGTTCAGAACTACAGTCTTCCTCCAGGTCACCCTGTCAGTGGTTCAGAACTACAGTCTTCCTCCAGGTCACCCTGTCAGTGGTTCAGAACTAAAGTCTTCCTCCAGGTCACCCTGTCAGTGGTTCAGAACTACAGTCTTCCTCCAGGTCACCCTGTCAGTGGTTCAGAACTACATTCTTCCTCCAGGTCACCCTGTCAGTGGTTCAGAACTACAGTCTTCCTCCAGGTCACCCTGTCAGTGGTTCAGAACTATATTCTTCCTCCAGGTCACCCTGTCAGTGGTTCAGAACTACAGTCTTCCTCCAGGTCACCCTGTCAGTGGTTAAGAACTACAGTCTTCCTCCAGGTCACCCTGTCAGTGGTTCAGAACTACAGTCTTCCTCCAGGTCACCCTGTCAGTGGTTCAGAACTACATTCTTCCTCCAGGTCACCCTGTCAGTGGTTCAGAACTACAGTCTTCCTCCAGGTCACCCTGTCAGTGGTTCAGAACTACATTCTTCCTCCAGGTCACCCTGTCAGTGGTTCAGAACTACATTCTTCCTCCAGGTCACCCTGTCAGTGGTTCAGAACTACATTCTTCCTCCAGGTCACCCTGTCAGTGGTTCAGAACTACAGTCTTCCTCCAGGTCACCCTGTCAGTGGTTCAGAACTACATTCTTCCTCCAGGTCACCCTGTCAGTGGTTCAGAACTACAGTCTTCCTCCAGGTCACCCTGTCAGTGGTTCATAACTACAGTCTTCCTCCAGGTCACTCTGTCAGTGGTTCAGAACTACATTCTTCCTCCAGGTCACCCTGTCAGTGGTTCAGAACTACAGTCTTCCTCCAGGTCACCCTGTCAGTGGTTCAGAACTACAGTCTTCCTCCAGGTCACCCTGTCAGTGGTTCAGAACTACATTCTTCCTCCAGGTCACCCTGTCAGTGGTTCAGAACTACAGTCTTCCTCCAGGTCACCCTGTCAGTGGTTCAGAACTACAGTCTTCCTCCAGGTCACCCTGTCAGTGGTTCAGAACTACAGTCTTCCTCCAGGTCACCCTGTCAGTGGTTCAGAACTACAGTCTTCCTCCAGGTCACCCTGTCAGTGGTTCAGAACTACAGTCTTCCTCCAGGTCACCCTGTCAGTGGTTCAGAACTACAGTCTTCCTCCAGGTCACCCTGTCAGTGGTTCAGAACTACAGTCTTCCTCCAGGTCACCCTGTCAGTGATTCAGAACTACATTCTTCCTCCAGGTCACCCTGTCAGTGGTTCAGAACTACAGTCTTCCTCCAGGTCACCCTGTCAGTGATTCAGAACTACAGTCTTCCTCCAGGTCACCCTGTCAGTGATTCAGAACTACAGTCGTCCTCCAGGTCACCCTGTCAGTGGTTCAGAACTACATTCTTCCTCCAGGTCACCCTGTCAGTGGTTCAGAACTACAGTCTTCCTCCAGGTCACCCTGTCAGTGGTTCAGAACTACAGTCTTCCTCCAGGTCACCCTGTCAGTGGTTCAGAACTACAGTCTTCCTCCAGGTCACCCTGTCAGTGGTTCAGAACTACATTCTTCCTACAGGTCACCCTGTCAGTGGTTCAGAACTACAGTCTTCCTCCAGGTCACCCTGTCAGTGGTTCAGAACTACATTCTTCCTCCAGGTCACCCTGTCAGTGGTTCAAAACTACATTCTTCCTCCAGGTCACCCTGTCAGTGGTTCAGAACTACATTCTTCCTCCAGGTCACCCTGTCAGTGGTTCAGAACTACAGTCTTCCTCCAGGTCACCCTGTCAGTGGTTCAGAACTACATTCTTCCTCCAGGTCACCCTGTCAGTGGTTCAGAACTACAGTCTTCCTCCAGGTCACCCTGTCAGTGGTTCATAACTACAGTCTTCCTCCAGGTCACCCTGTCAGTGGTTTAGAACTACATTCTTCCTCCAGGTCACCCTGTCAGTGGTTCAGAACTACAGTCTTCCTCCAGGTCACCCTGTCAGTGGTTCAGAACTACAGTCTTCCTCCAGGTCACCCTGTCAGTGGTTCAGAACTACATTCTTCCTCCAGGTCACCCTGTCAGTGGTTCAGAACTACAGTCTTCCTCCAGGTCACCCTGTCAGTGGTTCAGAACTACATTCTTCCTCCAGGTCACCCTGTCAGTGGTTCAGAACTACATTCTTCCTCCAGGTCACCCTGTCAGTGGTTCAGAACTACATTCTTCCTCCAGGTCACCCTGTCAGTGGTTCAGAACTACAGTCTTCCTCCAGGTCACCCTGTCAGTGGTTCAGAACTACATTCTTCCTCCAGGTCACCCTGTCAGTGGTTCAGAACTACAGTCTTCCTCCAGGTCACCCTGTCAGTGGTTCATAACTACAGTCTTCCTCCAGGTCACCCTGTCAGTGGTTCAGAACTACATTCTTCCTCCAGGTCACCCTGTCAGTGGTTCAGAACTACAGTCTTCCTCCAGGTCACCCTGTCAGTGGTTCAGAACTACAGTCTTCCTCCAGGTCACCCTGTCAGTGGTTCAGAACTACATTCTTCCTCCAGGTCACCCTGTCAGTGGTTCAGAACTACATTCTTCCTCCAGGTCACCCTGTCAGTGGTTCAGAACTACATTCTTCCTCCAGGTCACCCTGTCAGTGGTTCAGAACTACATTCTTCCTCCAGGTCACCCTGTCAGTGGTTCAGAACTACAGTCTTCCTCCAGGTCACCCTGTCAGTGGTTCAGAACTACATTCTTCCTCCAGGTCACCCTGTCAGTGGTTCAGAACTACAGTCTTCCTCCAGGTCACCCTGTCAGTGGTTCATAACTACAGTCTTCCTCCAGGTCACCCTGTCAGTGGTTCAGAACTACATTCTTCCTCCAGGTCACCCTGTCAGTGGTTCAGAACTACAGTCTTCCTCCAGGTCACCCTGTCAGTGGTTCAGAACTACAGTCTTCCTCCAGGTCACCCTGTCAGTGGTTCAGAACTACATTCTTCCTCCAGGTCACCCTGTCAGTGGTTCAGAACTACAGTCTTCCTCCAGGTCACCCTGTCAGTGGTTCAGAACTACAGTCTTCCTCCAGGTCACCCTGTCAGTGGTTCAGAACTACAGTCTTCCTCCAGGTCACCCTGTCAGTGGTTCAGAACTACAGTCTTCCTCCAGGTCACCCTGTCAGTGGTTCAGAACTACAGTCTTCCTCCAGGTCACCCTGTCAGTGGTTCAGAACTACAGTCTTCCTCCAGGTCACCCTGTCAGTGGTTCAGAACTACAGTCTTCCTCCAGGTCACCCTGTCAGTGATTCAGAACTACATTCTTCCTCCAGGTCACCCTGTCAGTGGTTCAGAACTACAGTCTTCCTCCAGGTCACCCTGTCAGTGATTCAGAACTACAGTCTTCCTCCAGGTCACCCTGTCAGTGATTCAGAACTACAGTCGTCCTCCAGGTCACCCTGTCAGTGGTTCAGAACTACATTCTTCCTCCAGGTCACCCTGTCAGTGGTTCAGAACTACAGTCTTCCTCCAGGTCACCCTGTCAGTGGTTCAGAACTACAGTCTTCCTCCAGGTCACCCTGTCAGTGGTTCAGAACTACAGTCTTCCTCCAGGTCACCCTGTCAGTGGTTCAGAACTACAGTCTTCCTCCAGGTCACCCTGTCAGTGGTTCAGAACTACATTCTTCCTCCAGGTCACCCTGTCAGTGGTTCAGAACTACAGTCTTCCTCCAGGTCACCCTGTCAGTGGTTCAGAACTACAGTCTTCCTCCAGGTCACCCTGTCAGTGGTTCAGAACTACAGTCTTCCTCCAGGTCACCCTGTCAGTGGTTCAGAACTACAGTCTTCCTCCAGGTCACCCTGTCAGTGGTTCAGAACTACAGTCTTCCTCCAGGTCACCCTGTCAGTGATTCAGAACTACATTCTTCCTCCAGGTCACCCTGTCAGTGGTTCAGAACTACAGTCTTCCTCCAGGTCACCCTGTCAGTGATTCAGAACTACAGTCTTCCTCCAGGTCACCCTGTCAGTGATTCAGAACTACAGTCGTCCTCCAGGTCACCCTGTCAGTGGTTCAGAACTACATTCTTCCTCCAGGTCACCCTGTCAGTGGTTCAGAACTACAGTCTTCCTCCAGGTCACCCTGTCAGTGGTTCAGAACTACAGTCTTCCTCCAGGTCACCCTGTCAGTGGTTCAGAACTACAGTCTTCCTCCAGGTCACCCTGTCAGTGGTTCAGAACTACATTCTTCCTCCAGGTCACCCTGTCAGTGGTTCAGAACTACAGTCTTCCTCCAGGTCACCCTGTCAGTGGTTCAGAACTACATTCTTCCTCCAGGTCACCCTGTCAGTGGTTCAAAACTACATTCTTCCTCCAGGTCACCCTGTCAGTGGTTCAGAACTACATTCTTCCTCCAGGTCACCCTGTCAGTGGTTCAGAACTACAGTCTTCCTCCAGGTCACCCTGTCAGTGGTTCAGAACTACATTCTTCCTCCAGGTCACCCTGTCAGTGGTTCAGAACTACAGTCTTCCTCCAGGTCACCCTGTCAGTGGTTCATAACTACAGTCTTCCTCCAGGTCACCCTGTCAGTGGTTTAGAACTACATTCTTCCTCCAGGTCACCCTGTCAGTGGTTCAGAACTACAGTCTTCCTCCAGGTCACCCTGTCAGTGGTTCAGAACTACAGTCTTCCTCCAGGTCACCCTGTCAGTGGTTCAGAACTACATTCTTCCTCCAGGTCACCCTGGCAGTGGTTCAGAACTACAGTCTTCCTCCAGGTCACCCTGTCAGTGGTTCAGAACTACATTCTTCCTCCAGGTCACCCTGTCAGTGGTTCAGAACTACATTCTTCCTCCAGGTCACCCTGTCAGTGGTTCAGAACTACATTCTTCCTCCAGGTCACCCTGTCAGTGGTTCAGAACTACAGTCTTCCTCCAGGTCACCCTGTCAGTGGTTGAGAACTACATTCTTCCTCCAGGTCACCCTGTCAGTGGTTCAGAACTACAGTCTTCCTCCAGGTCACCCTGTCAGTGGTTCATAACTACAGTCTTCCTCCAGGTCACCCTGTCAGTGGTTCAGAACTACATTCTTCCTCCAGGTCACCCTGTCAGTGGTTCAGAACTACAGTCTTCCTCCAGGTCACCCTGTCAGTGGTTCAGAACTACAGTCTTCCTCCAGGTCACCCTGTCAGTGGTTCAGAACTACATTCTTCCTCCAGGTCACCCTGTCAGTGGTTCAGAACTACATTCTTCCTCCAGGTCACCCTGTCAGTGGTTCAGAACTACATTCTTCCTCCAGGTCACCCTGTCAGTGGTTCAGAACTACATTCTTCCTCCAGGTCACCCTGTCAGTGGTTCAGAACTACAGTCTTCCTCCAGGTCACCCTGTCAGTGGTTCAGAACTACATTCTTCCTCCAGGTCACCCTGTCAGTGGTTCAGAACTACAGTCTTCCTCCAGGTCACCCTGTCAGTGGTTCATAACTACAGTCTTCCTCCAGGTCACCCTGTCAGTGGTTCAGAACTACATTCTTCCTCCAGGTCACCCTGTCAGTGGTTCAGAACTACAGTCTTCCTCCAGGTCACCCTGTCAGTGGTTCAGAACTACAGTCTTCCTCCAGGTCACCCTGTCAGTGGTTCAGAACTACATTCTTCCTCCAGGTCACCCTGTCAGTGGTTCAGAACTACAGTCTTCCTCCAGGTCACCCTGTCAGTGGTTCAGAACTACAGTCTTCCTCCAGGTCACCCTGTCAGTGGTTCAGAACTACAGTCTTCCTCCAGGTCACCCTGTCAGTGGTTCAGAACTACAGTCTTCCTCCAGGTCACCCTGTCAGTGGTTCAGAACTACAGTCTTCCTCCAGGTCACCCTGTCAGTGGTTCAGAACTACAGTCTTCCTCCAGGTCACCCTGTCAGTGATTCAGAACTACATTCTTCCTCCAGGTCACCCTGTCAGTGGTTCAGAACTACAGTCTTCCTCCAGGTCACCCTGTCAGTGATTCAGAACTACAGTCTTCCTCCAGGTCACCCTGTCAGTGATTCAGAACTACAGTCGTCCTCCAGGTCACCCTGTCAGTGGTTCAGAACTACATTCTTCCTCCAGGTCACCCTGTCAGTGGTTCAGAACTACAGTCTTCCTCCAGGTCACCCTGTCAGTGGTTCAGAACTACAGTCTTCCTCCAGGTCACCCTGTCAGTGGTTCAGAACTACAGTCTTCCTCCAGGTCACCCTGTCAGTGGTTCAGAACTACATTCTTCCTCCAGGTCACCCTGTCAGTGGTTCAGAACTACAGTCTTCCTCCAGGTCACCCTGTCAGTGGTTCAGAACTACATTCTTCCTCCAGGTCACCCTGTCAGTGGTTCAGAACTACATTCTTCCTCCAGGTCACCCTGTCAGTGGTTCAGAACTACATTCTTCCTCCAGGTCACCCTGTCAGTGGTTCAGAACTACAGTCTTCCTCCAGGTCACCCTGTCAGTGGTTCAGAACTACATTCTTCCTCCAGGTCACCCTGTCAGTGGTTCAGAACTACAGTCTTCCTCCAGGTCACCCTGTCAATGGTTCATAACTACAGTCTTCCTCCAGGTCACCCTGTCAATGGTTCATAACTACAGTCTTCCTCCAGGTCACCCTGTCAGTGGTTCAGAACTACAGTCTTCCTCCAGGTCACCCTGTCAGTGGTTCAGAACTACAGTCTTCCTCCAGGTCACCCTGTCAGTGGTTCAGAACTACAGTCTTCCTCCAGGTCACCCTGTCAGTGGTTCAGAACTACATTCTTCCTCCAGGTCACCCTGTCAGTGGTTCAGAACTACAGTCTTCCTCCAGGTCACCCTGTCAGTGGTTCAGAACTACATTCTTCCTCCAGGTCACCCTGTCAGTGGTTCAGAACTACATTCTTCCTCCAGGTCACCCTGTCAGTGGTTCAGAACTACATTCTTCCTCCAGGTCACCCTGTCAGTGGTTCAGAACTACATTCTTCCTCCAGGTCACCCTGTCAGTGGTTCAGAACTACAGTCTTCCTCCAGGTCACCCTGTCAGTGGTTCAGAACTACATTCTTCCTCCAGGTCACCCTGTCAGTGGTTCAGAACTACATTCTTCCTCCAGGTCACCCTGTCAGTGGTTCAGAACTACATTCTTCCTCCAGGTCACCCTGTCAGTGGTTCAGAACTACAGTCTTCCTCCAGGTCACCCTGTCAGTGGTTCAGAACTACATTCTTCCTCCAGGTCACCCTGTCAGTGGTTCAGAACTACAGTCTTCCTCCAGGTCACCCTGTCAGTGGTTCATAACTACAGTCTTCCTCCAGGTCACCCTGTCAGTGGTTCAGAACTACATTCTTCCTCCAGGTCACCCTGTCAGTGGTTCAGAACTACAGTCTTCCTCCAGGTCACCCTGTCAGTGGTTCAGAACTACAGTCTTCCTCCAGGTCACCCTGTCAGTGGTTCAGAACTACATTCTTCCTCCAGGTCACCCTGTCAGTGGTTCAGAACTACAGTCTTCCTCCAGGTCACCCTGTCAGTGGTTCAGAACTACAGTCTTCCTCCAGGTCACCCTGTCAGTGGTTCAGAACTACAGTCTTCCTCCAGGTCACCCTGTCAGTGGTTCAGAACTACAGTCTTCCTCCAGGTCACCCTGTCAGTGGTTCAGAACTACAGTCTTCCTCCAGGTCACCCTGTCAGTGGTTCAGAACTACAGTCTTCCTCCAGGTCACCCTGTCAGTGGTTCAGAACTAAAGTCTTCCTCCAGGTCACCCTGTCAGTGGTTCAGAACTACAGTCTTCCTCCAGGTCACCCTGTCAGTGGTTCAGAACTACATTCTTCCTCCAGGTCACCCTGTCAGTGGTTCAGAACTACAGTCTTCCTCCAGGTCACCCTGTCAGTGGTTCAGAACTACATTCTTCCTCCAGGTAACCCTGTCAGTGGTTTAGAACTACAGTCTTCCTCCAGGTCACCCTGTCAGTGGTTCAGAACTACAGTCTTCCTCCAGGTCACCCTGTCAGTGGTTCAGAACTACAGTCTTCCTCCAGGTCACCCTGTCAATGGTTCAGAACTAAAGTCTTCCTCCAGGTCACCCTGTCAGTGGTTCAGAACTACAGTCTTCCTCCAGGTCACCCTGTCAGTGGTTCAGAACTACATTCTTCCTCCAAGTCACCCTGTCAGTGGTTCAGAACTACAGTCTTCCTCCAGGTCACCCTGTCAGTGGTTCAGAACTACATTCTTCCTCCAGGTCACCCTGTCAGTGGTTCAGAACTACAGTCTTCCTCCAGGTCACCCTGTCAGTGGTTCAGAACTACAGTCTTCCTCCAGGTCACCCTGTCAGTGGTTCAGAACTACATTCTTCCTCCAGGTCACCCTGTCAGTGGTTCAGAACTACATTCTTCCTCCAGGTCACCCTGTCAGTGGTTCAGAACTACATTCTTCCTCCAGGTCACCCTGTCAGTGGTTCAGAACTACAGTCTTCCTCCAGGTCACCCTGTCAGTGGTTCAGAACTACATTCTTCCTCCAGGTCACCCTGTCAGTGGTTCAGAACTACAGTCTTCCTCCAGGTCACCCTGTCAGTGGTTCATAACTACAGTCTTCCTCCAGGTCACCCTGTCAGTGGTTCAGAACTACATTCTTCCTCCAGGTCACCCTGTCAGTGGTTCAGAACTACAGTCTTCCTCCAGGTCACCCTGTCAGTGGTTCAGAACTACAGTCTTCCTCCAGGTCACCCTGTCAGTGGTTCAGAACTACATTCTTCCTCCAGGTCACCCTGTCAGTGGTTCAGAACTACAGTCTTCCTCCAGGTCACCCTGTCAGTGGTTCAGAACTACAGTCTTCCTCCAGGTCACCCTGTCAGTGGTTCAGAACTACAGTCTTCCTCCAGGTCACCCTGTCAGTGGTTCAGAACTACAGTCTTCCTCCAGGTCACCCTGTCAGTGGTTCAGAACTACAGTCTTCCTCCAGGTCACCCTGTCAGTGGTTCAGAACTACAGTCTTCCTCCAGGTCACCCTGTCAGTGGTTCAGAACTAAAGTCTTCCTCCAGGTCACCCTGTCAGTGGTTCAGAACTACAGTCTTCCTCCAGGTCACCCTGTCAGTGGTTCAGAACTACATTCTTCCTCCAGGTCACCCTGTCAGTGGTTCAGAACTACAGTCTTCCTCCAGGTCACCCTGTCAGTGGTTCAGAACTACATTCTTCCTCCAGGTAACCCTGTCAGTGGTTTAGAACTACAGTCTTCCTCCAGGTCACCCTGTCAGTGGTTCAGAACTACAGTCTTCCTCCAGGTCACCCTGTCAGTGGTTCAGAACTACAGTCTTCCTCCAGGTCACCCTGTCAATGGTTCAGAACTAAAGTCTTCCTCCAGGTCACCCTGTCAGTGGTTCAGAACTACAGTCTTCCTCCAGGTCACCCTGTCAGTGGTTCAGAACTACATTCTTCCTCCAGGTCACCCTGTCAGTGGTTCAGAACTACAGTCTTCCTCCAGGTCACCCTGTCAGTGGTTCAGAACTACAGTCTTCCTCCAGGTCACCCTGTCAGTGGTTCAGAACTACAGTCTTCCTCCAGGTCACCCTGTCAGTGGTTCAGAACTACAGTCTTCCTCCAGGTCACCCTGTCAGTGGTTCAGAACTACAGTCTTCCTCCAGGTCACCCTGTCAGTGGTTCAGAACTACATTCTTCCTCCAGGTCACCCTGTCAGTGGTTCAGAACTACAGTCTTCCTCCAGGTCACCCTGTCAGTGGTTCAGAACTACAGTCTTCCTCCAGGTCACCCTGTCAGTGGTTCAGAACTACAGTCTTCCTCCAGGTCACCCTGTCAGTGGTTCAGAACTACAGTCTTCCTCCAGGTCACCCTGTCAGTGGTTCAGAACTACAGTCTTCCTCCAGGTCACCCTGTCAGTGGTCCAGAACTACATTCTTCCTCCAGGTCACCCTGTCAGTGGTTCAGAACTACAGTCTTCCTCCAGGTCACCCTGTCAGTGGTTCAGAACTATATTCTTCCTCCAGGTCACCCTGTCAGTGGTTCAGAACTACAGTCTTCCTCCAGGTCACCCTGTCAGTGGTTAAGAACTACAGTCTTCCTCCAGGTCACCCTGTCAGTGGTTCAGAACTACAGTCTTCCTCCAGGTCACCCTGTCAGTGGTTCAGAACTACATTCTTCCTCCAGGTCACCCTGTCAGTGGTTCAGAACTACAGTCTTCCTCCAGGTCACCCTGTCAGTGGTTCAGAACTACATTCTTCCTCCAGGTCACCCTGTCAGTGGTTCAGAACTACATTCTTCCTCCAGGTCACCCTGTCAGTGGTTCAGAACTACATTCTTCCTCCAGGTCACCCTGTCAGTGGTTCAGAACTACAGTCTTCCTCCAGGTCACCCTGTCAGTGGTTCAGAACTACATTCTTCCTCCAGGTCACCCTGTCAGTGGTTCAGAACTACAGTCTTCCTCCAGGTCACCCTGTCAGTGGTTCAGAACTACAGTCTTCCTCCAGGTCACCCTGTCAGTGGTTCAGAACTACATTCTTCCTCCAGGTCACCCTGTCAGTGGTTCAGAACTACAGTCTTCCTCCAGGTCACCCTGTCAGTGGTTCAGAACTACAGTCTTCCTCCAGGTCACCCTGTCAGTGGTTCAGAACTACAGTCTTCCTCCAGGTCACCCTGTCAGTGGTTCAGAACTACAGTCTTCCTCCAGGTCACCCTGTCAGTGGTTCAGAACTACAGTCTTCCTCCAGGTCACCCTGTCAGTGGTTCAGAACTACAGTCTTCCTCCAGGTCACCCTGTCAGTGGTTCAGAACTACAGTCTTCCTCCAGGTCACCCTGTCAGTGATTCAGAACTACATTCTTCCTCCAGGTCACCCTGTCAGTGGTTCAGAACTACAGTCTTCCTCCAGGTCACCCTGTCAGTGATTCAGAACTACAGTCTTCCTCCAGGTCACCCTGTCAGTGATTCAGAACTACAGTCGTCCTCCAGGTCACCCTGTCAGTGGTTCAGAACTACATTCTTCCTCCAGGTCACCCTGTCAGTGGTTCAGAACTACAGTCTTCCTCCAGGTCACCCTGTCAGTGGTTCAGAACTACAGTCTTCCTCCAGGTCACCCTGTCAGTGGTTCAGAACTACAGTCTTCCTCCAGGTCACCCTGTCAGTGGTTCAGAACTACATTCTTCCTCCAGGTCACCCTGTCAGTGGTTCAGAACTACAGTCTTCCTCCAGGTCACCCTGTCAGTGGTTCAGAACTACATTCTTCCTCCAGGTCACCCTGTCAGTGGTTCAGAACTACATTCTTCCTCCAGGTCACCCTGTCAGTGGTTCAGAACTACATTCTTCCTCCAGGTCACCCTGTCAGTGGTTCAGAACTACAGTCTTCCTCCAGGTCACCCTGTCAGTGGTTCAGAACTACATTCTTCCTCCAGGTCACCCTGTCAGTGGTTCAGAACTACAGTCTTCCTCCAGGTCACCCTGTCAGTGGTTCATAACTACAGTCTTCCTCCAGGTCACCCTGTCAGTGGTTCAGAACTACATTCTTCCTCCAGGTCACCCTGTCAGTGGTTCAGAACTACAGTCTTCCTCCAGGTCACCCTGTCAGTGGTTCAGAACTACAGTCTTCCTCCAGGTCACCCTGTCAGTGGTTCAGAACTACATTCTTCCTCCAGGTCACCCTGTCAGTGGTTCAGAACTACAGTCTTCCTCCAGGTCACCCTGTCAGTGGTTCAGAACTACATTCTTCCTCCAGGTCACCCTGTCAGTGGTTCAGAACTACATTCTTCCTCCAGGTCACCCTGTCAGTGGTTCAGAACTACATTCTTCCTCCAGGTCACCCTGTCAGTGGTTCAGAACTACAGTCTTCCTCCAGGTCACCCTGTCAGTGGTTGAGAACTACATTCTTCCTCCAGGTCACCCTGTCAGTGGTTCAGAACTACAGTCTTCCTCCAGGTCACCCTGTCAGTGGTTCAGAACTACAGTCTTCCTCCAGGTCACCCTGTCAGTGGTTCAGAACTACAGTCTTCCTCCAGGTCACCCTGTCAGTGGTTCAGAACTACATTCTTCCTCCAGGTCACCCTGTCAGTGGTTCAGAACTACATTCTTCCTCCAGGTCACCCTGTCAGTGGTTCAGAACTACATTCTTCCTCCAGGTCACCCTGTCAGTGGTTCAGAACTACAGTCTTCCTCCAGGTCACCCTGTCAGTGGTTCAGAACTACATTCTTCCTCCAGGTCACCCTGTCAGTGGTTCAGAACTACAGTCTTCCTCCAGGTCACCCTGTCAGTGGTTCAGAACTACATTCTTCCTCCAGGTCACCCTGTCAGTGGTT
Source organism: Salvelinus alpinus (assembly GCF_045679555.1). Lineage (NCBI taxonomy): Eukaryota > Metazoa > Chordata > Actinopteri > Salmoniformes > Salmonidae > Salvelinus > Salvelinus alpinus. The sequence goes on from NC_092122.1 coordinate 14,989,567, forward strand.
CAGAACTACAGTCTTCCTCCAGGTCACCCTGTCAGTGGTTCAGAACTACATTCTTCCTCCAGGTCACCCTGTCAGTGGTTCAGAACTACATTCTTCCTCCAGGTCACCCTGTCAGTGGTTCAGAACTACATTCTTCCTCCAGGTCACCCTGTCAGTGGTTCAGAACTACAGTCTTCCTCCAGGTCACCCTGTCAGTGGTTCAGAACTACATTCTTCCTCCAGGTCACCCTGTCAGTGGTTCAGAACTACAGTCTTCCTCCAGGTCACCCTGTCAGTGGTTCAGAACTACAGTCTTCCTCCAGGTCACCCTGTCAGTGGTTCAGAACTACATTCTTCCTCCAGGTCACCCTGTCAGTGGTTCAGAACTACAGTCTTCCTCCAGGTCACCCTGTCAGTGGTTCAGAACTACAGTCTTCCTCCAGGTCACCCTGTCAGTGGTTCAGAACTACAGTCTTCCTCCAGGTCACCCTGTCAGTGGTTCAGAACTACAGTCTTCCTCCAGGTCACCCTGTCAGTGGTTCAGAACTACAGTCTTCCTCCAGGTCACCCTGTCAGTGGTTCAGAACTACAGTCTTCCTCCAGGTCACCCTGTCAGTGGTTCAGAACTACAGTCTTCCTCCAGGTCACCCTGTCAGTGATTCAGAACTACAGTCTTCCTCCAGGTCACCCTGTCAGTGATTCAGAACTACATTCTTCCTCCAGGTCACCCTGTCAGTGGTTCAGAACTACAGTCTTCCTCCAGGTCACCCTGTCAGTGATTCAGAACTACAGTCTTCCTCCAGGTCACCCTGTCAGTGATTCAGAACTACAGTCGTCCTCCAGGTCACCCTGTCAGTGGTTCAGAACTACATTCTTCCTCCAGGTCACCCTGTCAGTGGTTCAGAACTACAGTCTTCCTCCAGGTCACCCTGTCAGTGGTTCAGAACTACAGTCTTCCTCCAGGTCACCCTGTCAGTGGTTCAGAACTACAGTCTTCCTCCAGGTCACCCTGTCAGTGGTTCAGAACTACATTCTTCCTCCAGGTCACCCTGTCAGTGGTTCAGAACTACAGTCTTCCTCCAGGTCACCCTGTCAGTGGTTCAGAACTACATTCTTCCTCCAGGTCACCCTGTCAGTGGTTCAGAACTACATTCTTCCTCCAGGTCACCCTGTCAGTGGTTCAGAACTACATTCTTCCTCCAGGTCACCCTGTCAGTGGTTCAGAACTACAGTCTTCCTCCAGGTCACCCTGTCAGTGGTTCAGAACTACATTCTTCCTCCAGGTCACCCTGTCAGTGGTTCAGAACTACAGTCTTCCTCCAGGTCACCCTGTCAGTGGTTCATAACTACAGTCTTCCTCCAGGTCACCCTGTCAGTGGTTCAGAACTACATTCTTCCTCCAGGTCACCCTGTCAGTGGTTCAGAACTACAGTCTTCCTCCAGGTCACCCTGTCAGTGGTTCAGAACTACAGTCTTCCTCCAGGTCACCCTGTCAGTGGTTCAGAACTACATTCTTCCTCCAGGTCACCCTGTCAGTGGTTCAGAACTACAGTCTTCCTCCAGGTCACCCTGTCAGTGGTTCAGAACTACATTCTTCCTCCAGGTCACCCTGTCAGTGGTTCAGAACTACATTCTTCCTCCAGGTCACCCTGTCAGTGGTTCAGAACTACATTCTTCCTCCAGGTCACCCTGTCAGTGGTTCAGAACTACAGTCTTCCTCCAGGTCACCCTGTCAGTGGTTCAGAACTACAGTCTTCCTCCAGGTCACCCTGTCAGTGGTTCAGAACTACAGTCTTCCTCCAGGTCACCCTGTCAGTGGTTCATAACTACAGTCTTCCTCCAGGTCACCCTGTCAGTGGTTCAGAACTACAGTCTTCCTCCAGGTCACCCTGTCAGTGGTTCAGAACTACATTCTTCCTCCAGGTCACCCTGTCAGTGGTTCAGAACTACATTCTTCCTCCAGGTCACCCTGTCAGTGGTTCAGAACTACATTCTTCCTCCAGGTCACCCTGTCAGTGGTTCAGAACTACAGTCTTCCTCCAGGTCACCCTGTCAGTGGTTCAGAACTACATTCTTCCTCCAGGTCACCCTGTCAGTGGTTCAGAACTACAGTCTTCCTCCAGGTCACCCTGTCAGTGGTTCAGAACTACAGTCTTCCTCCAGGTCACCCTGTCAGTGGTTCAGAACTACATTCTTCCTCCAGGTCACCCTGTCAGTGGTTCAGAACTACAGTCTTCCTCCAGGTCACCCTGTCAGTGGTTCAGAACTACAGTCTTCCTCCAGGTCACCCTGTCAGTGGTTCAGAACTACAGTCTTCCTCCAGGTCACCCTGTCAGTGGTTCAGAACTACAGTCTTCCTCCAGGTCACCCTGTCAGTGGTTCAGAACTACAGTCTTCCTCCAGGTCACCCTGTCAGTGGTTCAGAACTACAGTCTTCCTCCAGGTCACCCTGTCAGTGGTTCAGAACTACAGTCTTCCTCCAGGTCACCCTGTCAGTGATTCAGAACTACATTCTTCCTCCAGGTCACCCTGTCAGTGGTTCAGAACTACAGTCTTCCTCCAGGTCACCCTGTCAGTGATTCAGAACTACAGTCTTCCTCCAGGTCACCCTGTCAGTGATTCAGAACTACAGTCGTCCTCCAGGTCACCCTGTCAGTGGTTCAGAACTACATTCTTCCTCCAGGTCACCCTGTCAGTGGTTCAGAACTACAGTCTTCCTCCAGGTCACCCTGTCAGTGGTTCAGAACTACAGTCTTCCTCCAGGTCACCCTGTCAGTGGTTCAGAACTACAGTCTTCCTCCAGGTCACCCTGTCAGTGGTTCAGAACTACATTCTTCCTCCAGGTCACCCTGTCAGTGGTTCAGAACTACAGTCTTCCTCCAGGTCACCCTGTCAGTGGTTCAGAACTACATTCTTCCTCCAGGTCACCCTGTCAGTGGTTCAGAACTACATTCTTCCTCCAGGTCACCCTGTCAGTGGTTCAGAACTACATTCTTCCTCCAGGTCACCCTGTCAGTGGTTCAGAACTACAGTCTTCCTCCAGGTCACCCTGTCAGTGGTTCAGAACTACATTCTTCCTCCAGGTCACCCTGTCAGTGGTTCAGAACTACAGTCTTCCTCCAGGTCACCCTGTCAGTGGTTCATAACTACAGTCTTCCTCCAGGTCACCCTGTCAGTGGTTCAGAACTACAGTCTTCCTCCAGGTCACCCTGTCAGTGGTTCAGAACTACAGTCTTCCTCCAGGTCACCCTGTCAGTGGTTCAGAACTACAGTCTTCCTCCAGGTCACCCTGTCAGTGGTTCAGAACTACATTCTTCCTCCAGGTCACCCTGTCAGTGGTTCAGAACTACAGTCTTCCTCCAGGTCACCCTGTCAGTGGTTCAGAACTACATTCTTCCTCCAGGTCACCCTGTCAGTGGTTCAGAACTACATTCTTCCTCCAGGTCACCCTGTCAGTGGTTCAGAACTACATTCTTCCTCCAGGTCACCCTGTCAGTGGTTCAGAACTACAGTCTTCCTCCAGGTCACCCTGTCAGTGGTTGAGAACTACATTCTTCCTCCAGGTCACCCTGTCAGTGGTTCAGAACTACAGTCTTCCTCCAGGTCACCCTGTCAGTGGTTCATAACTACAGTCTTCCTCCAGGTCACCCTGTCAGTGGTTCAGAACTACATTCTTCCTCCAGGTCACCCTGTCAGTGGTTCAGAACTACAGTCTTCCTCCAGGTCACCCTGTCAGTGGTTCAGAACTACAGTCTTCCTCCAGGTCACCCTGTCAGTGGTTCAGAACTACATTCTTCCTCCAGGTCACCCTGTCAGTGGTTCAGAACTACAGTCTTCCTCCAGGTCACCCTGTCAGTGGTTCAGAACTACAGTCTTCCTCCAGGTCACCCTGTCAGTGGTTCAGAACTACATTCTTCCTCCAGGTCACCCTGTCAGTGGTTCAGAACTACATTCTTCCTCCAGGTCACCCTGTCAGTGGTTCAGAACTACATTCTTCCTCCAGGTCACCCTGTCAGTGGTTCAGAACTACAGTCTTCCTCCAGGTCACCCTGTCAGTGGTTCAGAACTACATTCTTCCTCCAGGTCACCCTGTCAGTGGTTCAGAACTACAGTCTTCCTCCAGGTCACCCTGTCAGTGGTTCATAACTACAGTCTTCCTCCAGGTCACCCTGTCAGTGGTTCAGAACTACATTCTCACTCCAGGTCACCCTGTCAGTGGTTCAGAACAACAGTCTTCCTCCAGGTCACCCTGTCAGTGGTTCAGAACTACAGTCTTCCTCCAGGTCACCCTGTCAGTGGTTCAGTACTACATTCTTCCTCCAGGTCACCCTGTCAGTGGTTCAGAACTACAGTCTTCCTCCAGGTCACCCTGTCAGTGGTTCAGAACTACAGTCTTCCTCCAGGTCACCCTGTCAGTGGTTCAGAACTACAGTCTTCCTCCAGGTCACCCTGTCAGTGGTTCAGAACTACAGTCTTCCTCCAGGTCACCCTGTCAGTGGTTCAGAACTACAGTCTTCCTCCAGGTCACCCTGTCAGTGGTTCAGAACTACAGTCTTCCTCCAGGTCACCCTGTCAGTGGTTCAGAACTACAGTCTTCCTCCAGGTCACCCTGTCAGTGATTCAGAACTACATTCTTCCTCCAGGTCACCCTGTCAGTGGTTCAGAACTACAGTCTTCCTCCAGGTCACCCTGTCAGTGGTTCAGAACTACATTCTTCCTCCAGGTCACCCTGTCAGTGGTTCAGAACTACAGTCTTCCTCCAGGTCACCCTGTCAGTGGTTCAGAACTACATTCTTCCTCCAGGTCACCCTGTCAGTGGTTCAGAACTACATTCTTCCTCCAGGTCACCCTGTCAGTGGTTCAGAACTACATTCTTCCTCCAGGTCACCCTGTCAGTGGTTCAGAACTACAGTCTTCCTCCAGGTCACCCTGTCAGTGGTTCAGAACTACAGTCTTCCTCCAGGTCACCCTGTCAGTGGTTCAGAACTACAGTCTTCCTCCAGGTCACCCTGTCAGTGGTTCATAACTACAGTCTTCCTCCAGGTCACCCTGTCAGTGGTTCAGAACTACATTCTTCCTCCAGGTCACCCTGTCAGTGGTTCAGAACTACAGTCTTCCTCCAGGTCACCCTGTCAGTGGTTCAGAACTACAGTCTTCCTCCAGGTCACCCTGTCAGTGGTTCAGAACTACATTCTTCCTCCAGGTCACCCTGTCAGTGGTTCAGAACTACAGTCTTCCTCCAGGTCACCCTGTCAGTGGTTCAGAACTACATTCTTCCTCCAGGTCACCCTGTCAGTGGTTCAGAACTACAGTCTTCCTCCAGGTCACCCTGTCAGTGGTTCAGAACTACAGTCTTCCTCCAGGTCACCCTGTCAGTGGTTCAGAACTACAGTCTTCCTCCAGGTCACCCTGTCAGTGGTTCAGAACTACAGTCTTCCTCCAGGTCACCCTGTCAGTGGTTCAGAACTACAGTCTTCCTCCAGGTCACCCTGTCAGTGATTCAGAACTACATTCTTCCTCCAGGTCACCCTGTCAGTGGTTCAGAACTACAGTCTTCCTCCAGGTCACCCTGTCAGTGGTTCAGAACTACATTCTTCCTCCAGGTCACCCTGTCAGTGGTTCAGAACTACAGTCTTCCTCCAGGTCACCCTGTCAGTGGTTCAGAACTACATTCTTCCTCCAGGTCACCCTGTCAGTGGTTCAGAACTACATTCTTCCTCCAGGTCACCCTGTCAGTGGTTCAGAACTACATTCTTCCTCCAGGTCACCCTGTCAGTGGTTCAGAACTACAGTCTTCCTCCAGGTCACCCTGTCAGTGGTTCAGAACTACATTCTTCCTCCAGGTCACCCTGTCAGTGGTTCAGAACTACAGTCTTCCTCCAGGTCACCCTGTCAGTGGTTCATAACTACAGTCTTCCTCCAGGTCACCCTGTCAGTGGTTCAGAACTACATTCTTCCTCCAGGTCACCCTGTCAGTGGTTCAGAACTACAGTCTTCCTCCAGGTCACCCTGTCAGTGGTTCAGAACTACAGTCTTCCTCCAGGTCACCCTGTCAGTGGTTCAGAACTACATTCTTCCTCCAGGTCACCCTGTCAGTGGTTCAGAACTACAGTCTTCCTCCAGGTCACCCTGTCAGTGGTTCAGAACTACAGTCTTCCTCCAGGTCACCCTGTCAGTGGTTCAGAACTACAGTCTTCCTCCAGGTCACCCTGTCAGTGGTTCAGAACTACAGTCTTCCTCCAGGTCACCCTGTCAGTGGTTCAGAACTACATTCTTCCTCCAGGTCACCCTGTCAGTGGTTCAGAACTACAGTCTTCCTCCAGGTCACCCTGTCAGTGGTTCAGAACTACAGTCTTCCTCCAGGTCACCCTGTCAGTGGTTCAGAACTACAGTCTTCCTCCAGGTCACCCTGTCAGTGGTTCAGAACTACAGTCTTCCTCCAGGTCACCCTGTCAGTGGTTCAGAACTACAGTCTTCCTCCAGGTCACCCTGTCAGTAGTTCAGAACTACAGTCTTCCTCCAGGTCACCCTGTCAGTGGTTCAGAACTACAGTCTTCCTCCAGGTCACCCTGTCAGTGATTCAGAACTACATTCTTCCTCCAGGTCACCCTGTCAGTGGTTCAGAACTACAGTCTTCCTCCAGGTCACCCTGTCAGTGATTCAGAACTACAGTCTTCCTCCAGGTCACCCTGTCAGTGATTCAGAACTACAGTCTTCCTCCAGGTCACCCTGTCAGTGGTTCAGAACTACATTCTTCCTCCAGGTCACCCTGTCAGTGGTTCAGAACTACAGTCTTCCTCCAGGTCACCCTGTCAGTGGTTCAGAACTACAGTCTTCCTCCAGGTCACCCTGTCAGTGGTTCAGAACTACAGTCTTCCTCCAGGTCACCCTGTCAGTGGTTCAGAACTACATTCTTCCTCCAGGTCACCCTGTCAGTGGTTCAGAACTACATTCTTCCTCCAGGTCACCCTGTCAGTGGTTCAGAACTACATTCTTCCTCCAGGTCACCCTGTCAGTGGTTCAGAACTACAGTCTTCCTCCAGGTCACCCTGTCAGTGGTTCAGAACTACAGTCTTCCTCCAGGTCACCCTGTCAGTGGTTCAGAACTACATTCTTCCTCCAGGTCACCCTGTCAGTGGTTCAGAACTACAGTCTTCCTCCAGGTCACCCTGTCAGTGGTTCAGAACTACAGTCTTCCTCCAGGTCACCCTGTCAGTGGTTCAGAACTACAGTCTTCCTCCAGGTCACCCTGTCAGTGGTTCAGAACTACAGTCTTCCTCCAGGTCACCCTGTCAGTGGTTCAGAACTACAGTCTTCCTCCAGGTCACCCTGTCAGTGGTTCAGAACTACAGTCTTCCTCCAGGTCACCCTGTCAGTGGTTCAGAACTACAGTCTTCCTCCAGGTCACCCTGTCAGTGATTCAGAACTACATTCTTCCTCCAGGTCACCCTGTCAGTGGTTCAGAACTACAGTCTTCCTCCAGGTCACCCTGTCAGTGACTCAGAACTACAGTCTTCCTCCAGGTCACCCTGTCAGTGATTCAGAACTACAGTCGTCCTCCAGGTCACCCTGTCAGTGGTTCAGAACTACATTCTTCCTCCAGGTCACCCTGTCAGTGGTTCAGAACTACAGTCTTCCTCCAGGTCACCCTGTCAGTGGTTCAGAACTACAGTCTTCCTCCAGGTCACCCTGTCAGTGGTTCAGAACTACAATCTTCCTCCAGGTCACCCTGTCAGTGGTTCAGAACTACATTCTTCCTCCAGGTCACCCTGTCAGTGGTTCAGAACTACAGTCTTCCTCCAGGTCACCCTGTCAGTGGTTCAGAACTACATTCTTCCTCCAGGTCACCCTGTCAGTGGTTCAGAACTACATTCTTCCTCCAGGTCACCCTGTCAGTGGTTCAGAACTACATTCTTCCTCCAGGTCACCCTGTCAGTGGTTCAGAACTACAGTCTTCCTCCAGGACACCCTGTCAGTGGTTCAGAACTACATTCTTCCTCCAGGTCACCCTGTCAGTGGTTCAGAACTACAGTCTTCCTCCAGGTCACCCTGTCAGTGGTTCATAACTACAGTCTTCCTCCAGGTCACCCTGTCAGTGGTTCAGAACTACATTCTTCCTCCAGGTCACCCTGTCAGTGGTTCAGAACTACAGTCTTCCTCCAGGTCACCCTGTCAGTGGTTCAGAACTACAGTCTTCCTCCAGGTCACCCTGTCAGTGGTTCAGAACTACATTCTTCCTCCAGGTCACCCTGTCAGTGGTTCAGAACTACAGTCTTCCTCCAGGTCACCCTGTCAGTGGTTCAGAACTACATTCTTCCTCCAGGTCACCCTGTCAGTGGTTCAGAACTACATTCTTCCTCCAGGTCACCCTGTCAGTGGTTCAGAACTACATTCTTCCTCCAGGTCACCCTGTCAGTGGTTCAGAACTACAGTCTTCCTCCAGGTCACTCTGTCAGTGGTTCAGAACTACAGTCTTCCTCCAGGTCACCCTGTCAGTGGTTCATAACTACAGTCTTCCTCCAGGTCACCCTGTCAGTGGTTCAGAACTACATTCTTCCTCCAGGTCACCCTGTCAGTGGTTCAGAACTACAGTCTTCCTCCAGGTCACCCTGTCAGTGGTTCAGAACTACAGTCTTCCTCCAGGTCACCCTGTCAGTGGTTCAGAACTACATTCTTCCTCCAGGTCACCCTGTCAGTGGTTCAGAACAACAGTCTTCCTCCAGGTCACCCTGTCAGTGGTTCAGAACTACAGTCTTCCTCCAGGTCACCCTGTCAGTGGTTCAGAACTACATTCTTCCTCCAGGTCACCCTGTCAGTGGTTCAGAACTACATTCTTCCTCCAGGTCACCCTGTCAGTGGTTCAGAACTACATTCTTCCTCCAGGTCACCCTGTCAGTGGTTCAGAACTACAGTCTTCCTCCAGGTCACCCTGTCAGTGGTTCAGAACTACATTCTTCCTCCAGGTCACCCTGTCAGTGGTTCAGAACTACAGTCTTCCTCCAGGTCACCCTGTCAGTGGTTCATAACTACAGTCTTCCTCCAGGTCACCCTGTCAGTGGTTCAGAACTACATTCTCACTCCAGGTCACCCTGTCAGTGGTTCAGAACAACAGTCTTCCTCCAGGTCACCCTGTCAGTGGTTCAGAACTACAGTCTTCCTCCAGGTCACCCTGTCAGTGGTTCAGTACTACATTCTTCCTCCAGGTCACCCTGTCAGTGGTTCAGAACTACAGTCTTCCTCCAGGTCACCCTGTCAGTGGTTCAGAACTACAGTCTTCCTCCAGGTCACCCTGTCAGTGGTTCAGAACTACAGTCTTCCTCCAGGTCACCCTGTCAGTGGTTCAGAACTACAGTCTTCCTCCAGGTCACCCTGTCAGTGGTTCAGAACTACAGTCTTCCTCCAGGTCACCCTGTCAGTGGTTCAGAACTACAGTCTTCCTCCAGGTCACCCTGTCAGTGGTTCAGAACTACAGTCTTCCTCCAGGTCACCCTGTCAGTGATTCAGAACTACATTCTTCCTCCAGGTCACCCTGTCAGTGGTTCAGAACTACAGTCTTCCTCCAGGTCACCCTGTCAGTGGTTCAGAACTACATTCTTCCTCCAGGTCACCCTGTCAGTGGTTCAGAACTACAGTCTTCCTCCAGGTCACCCTGTCAGTGGTTCAGAACTACATTCTTCCTCCAGGTCACCCTGTCAGTGGTTCAGAACTACATTCTTCCTCCAGGTCACCCTGTCAGTGGTTCAGAACTACATTCTTCCTCCAGGTCACCCTGTCAGTGGTTCAGAACTACAGTCTTCCTCCAGGTCACCCTGTCAGTGGTTCAGAACTACATTCTTCCTCCAGGTCACCCTGTCAGTGGTTCAGAACTACATTCTTCCTCCAGGTCACCCTGTCAGTGGTTCAGAACTACAGTCTTCCTCCAGGTCACCCTGTCAGTGGTTCATAACTACAGTCTTCCTCCAGGTCACCCTGTCAGTGGTTCAGAACTACATTCTTCCTCCAGGTCACCCTGTCAGTGGTTCAGAACTACAGTCTTCCTCCAGGTCACCCTGTCAGTGGTTCAGAACTACAGTCTTCCTCCAGGTCACCCTGTCAGTGGTTCAGAACTACATTCTTCCTCCAGGTCACCCTGTCAGTGGTTCAGAACTACAGTCTTCCTCCAGGTCACCCTGTCAGTGGTTCAGAACTACATTCTTCCTCCAGGTCACCCTGTCAGTGGTTCAGAACTACAGTCTTCCTCCAGGTCACCCTGTCAGTGGTTCAGAACTACAGTCTTCCTCCAGGTCACCCTGTCAGTGGTTCAGAACTACAGTCTTCCTCCAGGTCACCCTGTCAGTGGTTCAGAACTACAGTCTTCCTCCAGGTCACCCTGTCAGTGGTTCAGAACTACAGTCTTCCTCCAGGTCACCCTGTCAGTGATTCAGAACTACATTCTTCCTCCAGGTCACCCTGTCAGTGGTTCAGAACTACAGTCTTCCTCCAGGTCACCCTGTCAGTGGTTCAGAACTACATTCTTCCTCCAGGTCACCCTGTCAGTGGTTCAGAACTACAGTCTTCCTCCAGGTCACCCTGTCAGTGGTTCAGAACTACATTCTTCCTCCAGGTCACCCTGTCAGTGGTTCAGAACTACATTCTTCCTCCAGGTCACCCTGTCAGTGGTTCAGAACTACATTCTTCCTCCAGGTCACCCTGTCAGTGGTTCAGAACTACAGTCTTCCTCCAGGTCACCCTGTCAGTGGTTCAGAACTACATTCTTCCTCCAGGTCACCCTGTCAGTGGTTCAGAACTACAGTCTTCCTCCAGGTCACCCTGTCAGTGGTTCATAACTACAGTCTTCCTCCAGGTCACCCTGTCAGTGGTTCAGAACTACATTCTTCCTCCAGGTCACCCTGTCAGTGGTTCAGAACTACAGTCTTCCTCCAGGTCACCCTGTCAGTGGTTCAGAACTACAGTCTTCCTCCAGGTCACCCTGTCAGTGGTTCAGAACTACATTCTTCCTCCAGGTCACCCTGTCAGTGGTTCAGAACTACAGTCTTCCTCCAGGTCACCCTGTCAGTGGTTCAGAACTACAGTCTTCCTCCAGGTCACCCTGTCAGTGGTTCAGAACTACAGTCTTCCTCCAGGTCACCCTGTCAGTGGTTCAGAACTACAGTCTTCCTCCAGGTCACCCTGTCAGTGGTTCAGAACTACATTCTTCCTCCAGGTCACCCTGTCAGTGGTTCAGAACTACAGTCTTCCTCCAGGTCACCCTGTCAGTGGTTCAGAACTACAGTCTTCCTCCAGGTCACCCTGTCAGTGGTTCAGAACTACAGTCTTCCTCCAGGTCACCCTGTCAGTGGTTCAGAACTACAGTCTTCCTCCAGGTCACCCTGTCAGTGGTTCAGAACTACAGTCTTCCTCCAGGTCACCCTGTCAGTAGTTCAGAACTACAGTCTTCCTCCAGGTCACCCTGTCAGTGGTTCAGAACTACAGTCTTCCTCCAGGTCACCCTGTCAGTGATTCAGAACTACATTCTTCCTCCAGGTCACCCTGTCAGTGGTTCAGAACTACAGTCTTCCTCCAGGTCACCCTGTCAGTGATTCAGAACTACAGTCTTCCTCCAGGTCACCCTGTCAGTGATTCAGAACTACAGTCTTCCTCCAGGTCACCCTGTCAGTGGTTCAGAACTACATTCTTCCTCCAGGTCACCCTGTCAGTGGTTCAGAACTACAGTCTTCCTCCAGGTCACCCTGTCAGTGGTTCAGAACTACAGTCTTCCTCCAGGTCACCCTGTCAGTGGTTCAGAACTACAGTCTTCCTCCAGGTCACCCTGTCAGTGGTTCAGAACTACATTCTTCCTCCAGGTCACCCTGTCAGTGGTTCAGAACTACATTCTTCCTCCAGGTCACCCTGTCAGTGGTTCAGAACTACATTCTTCCTCCAGGTCACCCTGTCAGTGGTTCAGAACTACAGTCTTCCTCCAGGTCACCCTGTCAGTGGTTCAGAACTACATTCTTCCTCCAGGTCACCCTGTCAGTGGTTCAGAACTACATTCTTCCTCCAGGTCACCCTGTCAGTGGTTCAGAACTACAGTCTTCCTCCAGGTCACCCTGTCAGTGGTTCAGAACTACATTCTTCCTCCAGGTCACCCTGTCAGTGGTTCAGAACTACAGTCTTCCTCCAGGTCACCCTGTCAGTGGTTCATAACTACAGTCTTCCTCCAGGTCACCCTGTCAGTGGTTCAGAACTACAGTCTTCCTCCAGGTCACCCTGTCAGTGGTTCAGAACTACAGTCTTCCTCCAGGTCACCCTGTCAGTGGTTCAGAACTACAGTCTTCCTCCAGGTCACCCTGTCAGTGGTTCAGAACTACATTCTTCCTCCAGGTCACCCTGTCAGTGGTTCAGAACTACAGTCTTCCTCCAGGTCACCCTGTCAGTGGTTCAGAACTACAGTCTTCCTCCAGGTCACCCTGTCAGTGGTTCAGAACTACAGTCTTCCTCCAGGTCACCCTGTCAGTGGTTCAGAACTACAGTCTTCCTCCAGGTCACCCTGTCAGTGGTCCAGAACTACATTCTTCCTCCAGGTCACCCTGTCAGTGGTTCAGAACTACAGTCTTCCTCCAGGTCACCCTGTCAGTGGTTCAGAACTACATTCTTCCTCCAGGTCACCCTGTCAGTGGTTCAGAACTACATTCTTCCTCCAGGTCACCCTGTCAGTGGTTCAGAACTACAGTCTTCCTCCAGGTCACCCTGTCAGTGATTCAGAACTACAGTCTTCCTCCAGGTCACCCTGTCAGTGGTTCAGAACTACATTCTTCCTCCAGGTCACCCTGTCAGTGGTTCAGAACTACAGTCTTCCTCCAGGTCACCCTGTCAGTGGTTCAGAACTACAGTCTTCCTCCAGGTCACCCTGTCAGTGGTTCAGAACTACATTCTTCCTCCAGGTCACCCTGTCAGTGGTTCAGAACTACAGTCTTCCTCCAGGTCACCCTGTCAGTGGTTCAGAACTACAGTCTTCCTCCAGGTCACCCTGTCAGTGGTTCAGAACTACAGTCTTCCTCCAGGTCACCCTGTCAGTGGTTCAGAACTACAGTCTTCCTCCAGGTCACCCTGTCAGTGGTTCAGAACTACAGTCTTCCTCCAGGTCACCCTGTCAGTGGTTCAGAACTACAGTCTTCCTCCAGGTCACCCTGTCAGTGGTTCAGAACTACATTCTTCCTCCAGGTCACCCTGTCAGTGGTTCAGAACTACAGTCTTCCTCCAGGTCACCCTGTCAGTGGTTCAGAACTACATTCTTCCTCCAGGTCACCCTGTCAGTGGTTCAGAACTACAGTCTTCCTCCAGGTCACCCTGTCAGTGGTTCAGAACTACATTCTTCCTCCAGGTCACCCTGTCAGTGATTCAGAACTACAGTCTTCCTCCAGGTCACCCTGTCAGTGGTTCAGAACTACATTCTTCCTCCAGGTCACCCTGTCAGTGGTTCAGAACTACAGTCTTCCTCCAGGTCACCCTGTCAGTGGTTCAGAACTACAGTCTTCCTCCAGGTCACCCTGTCAGTGGTTCAGAACTACAGTCTTCCTCCAGGTCACCCTGTCAGTGGTTCAGAACTACAGTCTTCCTCCAGGTCACCCTGTCAGTGGTTCAGAACTACAGTCTTCCTCCAGGTCACCCTGTCAGTGGTTCACAACTACAGTCTTCCTCCAGGTCACCCTGTCAGTGGTTCAGAACTACATTCTTCCTCCAGGTCACCCTGTCAGTGGTTCAGAACTACAGTCTTCCTCCAGGTCACCCTGTCAGTGGTTCAGAACTACAGTCTTCCTCCAGGTCACCCTGTCAGTGGTTCAGAACTACAGTCTTCCTCCAGGTCACCCTGTCAGTGGTTCAGAACTACATTCTTCCTCCAGGTCACCCTGTCAGTGGTTCAGAACTACAGTCTTCCTCCAGGTCACCCTGTCAGTGGTTCAGAACTACAGTCTTCCTCCAGCTCACCCTGTCAGTGGTTCAGAACTACATTCTTCCTCCAGGTCACCCTGTCAGTGGTTCAGAACTACAGTCTTCCTCCAGGTCACCCTGTCAGTGGTTCAGAACTACATTCTTCCTCCAGG
>NC_092122.1:15003729-15018729 GCF_045679555.1 Salvelinus alpinus
TCACCCTGTCAGTGGTTCAGAACTACAGTCTTCCTCCAGGTCACCCTGTCAGTGGTTCAGAACTACATTCTTCCTCCAGGTCACCCTGTCAGTGGTTCAGAACTACAGTCTTCCTCCAGGTCACCCTGTCAGTGGTTCAGTCAAGCAGAACAGGCCAACGCTTCCAAATTCAATAGTCCGTTATCTCCTCCTCCATCAAAACACCACCCTTTCCTTGACAAACACATTGGAGCATCACTCGATTTTTACAGCGGTAAGGTTAAAGACAAAGTGGCTTGGACAGAACATTGAATCAAACTTCTGATAAATAGTGTAAGCAAAAAGCGCAACTTAATTTTGGTGAGAAACTTATTTGGGATAGTTTTGGGAAGTATTAAAGAGAGAGGCAGCCTCTGGAAATTGCAAAGTACTGTATACACATACGGTTTAATCCAGAGAGCTGGCAGCTAAACTCTGATGACTCAGACACCACATTATGGAAATCCTATTCATTCATTCAAATTCAATTCCTTTCAATTCTTCTCACTTCTCCCTTCTTTCCATGACAGGGTAATAGAATAGAACAAGAGGAGAATGAGTCAGGTAGGTCTTCCTAATGGATGAATATAGATGTGATCACTCCTACCGCCGTGTCTCATCATCTGGAAATCTAACTGTACCTGCCAAGTTACAAGGCTCTACACCCAGGATATACTTTTGTGTGTAATTTCCCAGGGCTCTATTCAACCATAGCTACTGTAAGTCATTTAACTGGAGAAAATAATTATGTCATGTTGGCTTTATAACGTGGTGGCTTATCAAATAATTAACATTCATTTAAAGTCATTTAGAATAACTAAATACAGTTCATATTAATTCCCTGGTATACACATGAAGAATTTTTGTATTTTGCATGGTAGCATTGAGACAAGGTAATAGAGGTCAGGACTCTCAACACCTAGCCTATTTTACATTTCGGCGTAAACAACAACAACAATAAGAGCACTACAAACAAATGGGCCTAATACTCAATTAAAGAGGATCAGACTCTGAACAACAACCACTCAGCTACAAATCCACAGCCAACATCGATGTGTCCATTAATACTCAAAATAGTCGTGTCTGGATGCAGCAATAACACCACAAAAGCACCCAATTACCCTTTTAGACTGTGATGCCATTTAGAGTGTGATTCATCTGTCCCCATTCTGAACGGGGTTCACCTCCTGTTTGAACCCATGACGCTTCCATCCACAACAGAAAACCACTGTCTCTGACAATTAGCCTGTGTTCAGTGACAGATTATAGGCCTCGGCACTCATAGCCTCACTACCCAGCATTAACAGTCAGCTATCATCAAACACAACCAGGACCAACTGTAAGCCCAACACATCACAGACATCTATCCTACTCCTCTAATTGACCGACTGGGTTTTAAAATGGTTTCTCTGTGCGCTGGTTGCCTTTCTCTAGTCGATGATCAATGTCTCTGCATGTGGTTGGCATTGAACCATTGATTCAGCCTAACGTATCTGCATGTCTCAGTGACAGTGGCTGCATGAGAACATGATCAGTAATCACTCCAAGGACAATTTACAGTGACACAACAGAGTGTGCTGGCGGGCGGGGACATGTCATTGGTGGGTGTTTTGATTCTTTATTTATCAGTGGGCCGACTCCCTCCTACCTCTGTCGCTGGAGAGTTCTGACTGACATTGAGAGTGTACACACGCACACAGCAGGGACCCTCCCCAGTCCCCTGATACACTCTCTCTCTCTCTCTCCTACCCCTCTTGTCTCTCTCTGGCAGGCAGATATGTGTGCCTCATGAGACCCCCGAGCATCAGAAGGGGGTCTTATCTTCACAACAGATGAGAAACTCAACTTAGACCCAACATCAAAGCCGGAGGGAGAGAAACTACAGATGCACGTCTGACTGGCCAATAGAGCCAGTAGCAGCAGTCCAACATTCGGCTGCAGCACATCCACAGCCACACCACATGCTAGTTAAACATTAGGCCTACCAGACATAACATACTCGCTTCTCAAATAGTTCCAGAGAGACGACAACAACAAAAATGTATTCAACTTTCCCAAGATATCTGATTCACTGCAATAATTACAACCAACACAACAACGGAAACCTAACAATGTGCACCCAGAAATGTGGAATGATTGAATGATGCATTGATGGAATCAGGGTAGATCTATCTGCTTATGGAAAGAGCTGTGTATGTTAACAGACATGTCGACCGAGCACACAGCCAGGAACATGATCCTTTCATAGCTGCTGATTATTAATAAGGGCTTGGCTGCAATCACGTCACGTCAGATATCCGCTCAACCTGACCTACGCTGGGCTGCAGTGACTTCATGTCAGATATCCGCTCAACCTGACCTACGCTGGGCTGCAATCACTTCATGTCAGATATCCTCTCAACCTGGCCTACGCTGGGCTGCAATCACTTCATGTCAGATATCCTCTCAACCTGACCTACGCTGGGCTCCAATCACTTCATGTCAGATATCCTCTCAACCTGGCCTACGCTGGGCTGCAATCACTTCATGTCAGATATCCTCTCAACCTGGCCTACGCTGGGCTGCAATCACTTCATGTCAGATATCCGCTCAACCTGACCTACGCTGGGCTGCAGTGACTTCACGTCAGATATCCTCTCAACCTGGCCTACGCTGGGCTGCAGTGACTTCACGTCAGATATCCTCTCAACCTGACCTACGCTGGGCTGCAGTGACTTCACGTCAGATATCCGCTCAACCTGGCCTACGCTGGGCTGCAGTGACTTCACGTCAGATATCCTCTCAACCTGGCCTACACTGGGCTGCAGTGACTTCATGTCAGATATCCTCTCAACCTGGCCTACGCTGGGCTGCAGTGACTTCACGTCAGATATCCTCTCAACCTGGCCTACGCCGGGCTGCAGTGACTTCACGTCAGATATCCTCTCAACCTGGCCTACGCTGGGCTGCAGTGACTTCACGTCAGATATCCTCTCAACCTGGCCTACGCTGGGCTGTAATCACTTCATGTCAGATATCCGCTCAACCTGACCTACGCTGGGCTGCAGTGACTTCACGTCAGATATCCTCTCAACCTGGCCTACGCTGGGCTGTAATCACTTCACGTCAGATATCCACTCAACCTGACCTACGCTGGGCTGCAATCACTTCATGTCAGATATCCTCTCAACCTGGCCTACGCTGGGCTGCAGTGACTTCACGTCAGATATCCGCTCAACCTGGCCTACGCTGGGCTGCAGTGACTTCACGTCAGATATCCGCTCAACCTGACCTACGCTGGGCTGCAGTGACTTCACGTCAGATATCCTCTCAACCTGGCCTACGCTGGGCTGCAGTGACTTCACGTCAGATATCCTCTCAACCTGGCCTACGCTGGGCTGCAGTGACTTCATGTCAGATATCCGCTCAACCTGACCTACGCTGGGCTGTAATCACTTCACGTCAGATATCCGCTCAACCTGACCTACGCTGGGCTGCAGTGACTTCACGTCAGATATCCGCTCAACCTGACCTACGCTGGGTTGCAGTGACTTCACGTCAGATATCCGCTCAACCTGGCCTACGCTGGGCTGCAGTGACTTCACGTCAGATATCCTCTCAACCTGGCCTACGCTGGGCTGTAATCACTTCACGTCAGATATCCTCTCAACCTGGCCTACGCTGGGCTGTAATCACTTCACGTCAGATATCCGCTCAACCTGACCTACGCTGGGCTGTAATCACTTCACGTCAGATATCCACTCAACCTGACCTACGCTGGGCTGTAATCACTTCACGTCAGATATCCGCTCAACCTGACCTACGCTGGGCTGTAATCACTTCACGTCAGATATCCGCTCAACCTGACCTACGCTGGGCTGCAGTGACTTCACGTCAGATATCCTCTCAACCTGGCCTACGCTGGGCTGCAGTGACTTCACGTCAGATATCCGCTCAACCTGGCCTACGCTGGGCTGCAGTGACTTCACGTCAGATATCCGCTCAACCTGACCTACGCTGGGCTGCAGTGACTTCACGTCAGATATCCGCTCAACCTGACCTACGCTGGGCTGCAGTGACTTCACGTCAGATATCCGCTCAATCTGGCCTACGCTGGGCTGCAGTGACTTCACGTCAGATATCCGCTCAACCTGGCCTACGCTGGGCTGCAGTGACTTCACGTCAGATATCCGCTCAACCTGACCTACGCTGGGCTGCAATCACTTCACGTCAGATATCCTCTCAACCTGGCCTACGCCGGGCTGCAGTGACTTCACGTCAGATATCCTCTCAACCTGGCCTACGCTGGGCTGCAGTGACTTCACGTCAGATATCCTCTCAACCTGGCCTACGCCGGGCTGCAGTGACTTCACGTCAGATATCCTCTCAACCTGGCCTACGCTGGGCTGCAGTGACTTCACGTCAGATATCCTCTCAACCTGGCCTACGCTGGGCTGCAGTGACTTCACGTCAGATATCCGCTCAACCTGGCCTACGCTGGGCTGCAGTGACTTCACGTCAGATATCCGCTCAACCAGGCCTACGCTGGGCTGCAGTGACTTCACGTCAGATATCCTCTCAACCTGGCCTACGCTGGGCTGCAGTGACTTCACGTCAGATATCCTCTCAACCTGGCCTACGCTGGGCTGCAGTGACTTCACGTCAGATATCCTCTCAACCTGACCTACGCTGGGCTGCAGTGACTTCACGTCAGATATCCGCTCAACCTGACCTACGCTGGGCTGCAGTGACTTCACGTCAGATATCCGCTCAACCTGACCTACGCCGGGCTGCAGTGGCCTTCACGTCAGATATCCGCTCAACCTGGCCTACGCTGGGCTGCAGTGACTTCACGTCAGATATCCGCTCAACCTGACCTACGCCGGGTTGCAGTGACTTCACGTCAGATATCCGCTCAACCTGACCTACGCTGGGCTGCAGTGACTTCACGTCAGATATCCGCTCAACCTGGCCTACACTGGGCTGCACTGTCCATAGAGCAGGGATCATCAACTAGATTCAGCCGTGGGACGATTATTTATTCAGCGGATGGTCGGGGGGCCAGAACATAATTGCAAATAATTTGTAGACTGCAAATGAACTGCTAGAAGCCCAAACAGATATAATGTTTGACTAAAACAATCATTTCAAACCTTGCTTATATTTGTATACGATCTTGTGCATCTCTCTACTATGCATGGGAATACTTGTTTGTACAGTCTGTTATGTCCAACAAAAAATGAATAATTAAAGGTTTGGGGGTTTTTGCTAAGAAAACTTGGGGAGACAAATAAAACCACCCGCGGGCCACATTCGTCCCTCCGCCCGCAAGTTGGGGAAGCCTGCCATAGAGCGAGAGAGACTTCAGTTCAGAGAGAGAGGTAGAGAGAGACCAACTCAGAAAGACTCACTCTTACCCCAAGAGATACCTTCCTCGACATCATGAAGGGGCCACTTCACACACTAACTCTTCCGCAAGATAAACCAAGTGCAGCTTGGGAAGAAACAGCAGGCAGCGCCACTCTTGACTCTGACTTTTCATTGAATTACGATGAACAGTGCCAGGATTTATGCACCTCTGTCATTATTCATGACAAGTCAACTGTGTAAAGCAATAGCTATGACACATCTCCCCATTTGACAAAGGGGATATGTGTCATGCCAAGAATTAGCTAGCACAGTTATCAAAGTCAAGCATTGTCGTTCGACACAAGAATATGAAACACATGTCAAGCCAAACGCTAGTCAGTGAGTCCATCTATAACACATAACAGACAAAAAGACAAGCACGCATTAAATTGCTCAAACGAGGGGCAGGACAGATCAAATTGTGATGACCATGTCGACACGGTGGTGATGGACTGGGAGATAGTGACATGTCATTTCCTGTCTGTCAGCTTGTATTATGGAGTGTCTGGGGGGAAGAGGAGGAAGAGGACGGACCAGGGAACAAGGGAGGAAATGAACAAAAGCAGCACTGCCTGTAGCCATTGACAACCATTAGTCACCTGCCACACATCTATCATCTATACCTTCCATCTCCCTGGATGTACTGCATACTGCATTAGTGCTGTATATATAGGGGGTTAAAAGGGCATATGTGATGTGAATAGTGCCTCAGTGAAGATGGGAACCAGTCAAGCCTAATTAGATGACAGGAGTGTATGAAGCTATAGGCAGGCCCCTGGAATTTCCAGGGGGGATTAATAACATTGTCTTTCTGCTATGCTGACCAAGAGCTTGCCCCCGTGGCTGTGAGGGCGATGGGGTTGCGGTGGGGTGCCCGCTGGCCTGGTCTTCCCCTGGCAGAGTGGAGGGATTGATGGGGACAGTCACCTGTCGGGAGTCTGGGGGGAAATGAGAACGCAGCATGGGGAGGGTGGGCGGGCGGGGGGGGGGTGGTGAAAGCACAGCACAGGCTACAGGCGGGTGTGACCAGGAAAAAGGGTCACATGGTCCAATCACAGAGACCAAAAATCCAATGAACCTGGATGATTCCTTCCTACTGCTGAGAATCACAAATCACCCAGTTTTACAATAAGCACAAATTCCATCACTACAGGACTATGACATTATCTCCTAGTGCTTTCAATCACCTCTCGATGACTCCGTGCAGGAGCCAACGTACCCGTCTTCACAGTTACATTTGAAGAAGTTATTAAAATGAGGTTATTAAAATGAATCGGTGAACCTTTCATATGATTAAAGACCACGAGGTCCTTAGTAAACAATGGAGAGGATTGTACGGGGAGAACAGAGCATCTGTGTACGGTCATTTCCAAGAGAGCCTCACCTCGCCTATTAGGGCTAACCAATTTTACTGTGGAGCGAAAATAACACACACCACTCACGTGTTCACTGTGCATTTCCCTGAAAAGTGGCCTCGAAGTGAAGTGTTATCGGTATCTTAATATAGCTCCAGTAAACGCCATTCTCAGTGAGTAATATGAATAGTACAAAAGCCCATTAAATCAGGTTCAGCTTGCTCCTGGTTGATGTAAAAGGTTTTTTGTCCTGATCTTTAAAAAAGCCCATGGCTGCTTCCCAATTAACACTCTATTCCCTACATTTGGCCTATAGGGCTCTGGTAAAAAGTTGTGCACTATGTAGGGAATAGGTTTCCATTTTGGATGCAGCCCATGTTGTATTTGTTTCCCATTATGTCCTGCAAATGAATTATTTAAGCAATAAGGCCCGAGGGGGTGTGGTATACAGCCAACATGGAGTGACTGGATATAGCCCTTAGCCGTGGTATATTGGCCATTTACCCCAAACCCCTGAGGTGCCTTATTGATATTATAAACTGGTTACCAACGTAATTAGAGCAGTAAAAATGCATGTTTTGTCATACCCAGGGTATACGGTCTGATATACCACAGCTGTCAGCCAATCAGCATTCAGGCCTCGAACCACCAAGTTTATAATAAAGAACTACCATATGTGCTAGAGAGGGGATGTTAGATAATGAGCGGGGCCTTGGGTGCACGTTGGACCTGGTTCACTTCCTTACACCCTCACCCTGTGTGTTACAGCATCTCAAACCAGACTTCTATGCTTTCCTGGCAGGATATATTACCACCTACAGTGAAACAGCTTCTCCTTATGTTAGAACGCATTCATGGGATAATGTTGCCAGCTGAGCCTGCTGGAGCCAGAAGTATAGAAGGCAGGGGGGGGTTAGAAGGATTACTTTATCCTATCCTAGGTATTCCTTAAAGAGGTGGGGTTTCAGGTGTCTCCGGAAGGTGGTGATTGACTCCGCTGACCTGGCGTCGTGAGGGAGTTTGTTCCACCATTGGGGTGCCAGAGCAGCGAACAGTTTTGACTGGGCTGAGCGGGAACTGTACTTCCTCAGAGGTAGGGAGGCGAGCAGGCCAGAGGTGGATGAACGCAGTGCCCTTGTTTGGGTGTAGGGCCTGATCAGAGCCTGAAGGTACGGAGGTGCCGTTCCCCTCACAGCTCCGTAGGCAAGCACCATGGTCTTGTAGCGGATGCGAGCTTCAACTGGAAGCCAGTGGAGAGAGCGGAGGAGCGGGGTGACGTGAGAGAACTTGGGAAGGTTGAACACCAGACGGGCTGCGGCGTTCTGGATGAGTTGTAGGGGTTTAATGGCACAGGCAGGGAGCCCAGCCAACAGCGAGTTGCAGTAATCCAGACGGGAGATGACAAGTGCCTGGATTAGGACCTGCGCCGCTTCCTGTTGTTATGTTCAATGTTCTCTTCCTATATAGTACTCTAAATACCCCAATTCATGTTGTTCAGTTCAAAAGAATACAAGATGAAGCCAATTATCTCAGAATCGTCTTTGTGCAGATATAACCTTATAGTCCCAAGTTCTGGACTTCTTCTCTCAGACAATTTATCAATACTGACCAACGGCCCTTCACACCACAGAGACTGAACCTTTCTGGGAGCCGCCAACCTGGAGCCGCGGGGCGCAGGCCTCTGATAGCTACCGTAGCCCCACTGACCAAAGCAACAGATACATGCAAACAGAAGAACATGCTACCAAAATAACAAGCATGCAACAATAAATGTACAAATGTATGAATTCATGTACAGTCACCTAGACATACTCAAGAAAACCGGTAACATATCAAAACCTTGTAAAATAGTGTGATGGAAGGGGAAAATAGAGATGGATGCTGTTGTTATGGCGACTGGACTGTCAATCACCGATGACCTTCAGAGATTTGACGAAAATAGACACTGTTAGCAAATCTACTTAGATACAGAGGGAAGATACTAGGCTTTCGTTTACAGAGCTAAAATAAGTCATGCTGATATTTACTCTGAAAACCTAACGTTCAAAGAGACTCTGAAAGGAGATGTGATGCGTTTAAAGGATGAAGAGGTGTGAGAGAAAGCAGGAGGACTTCTCTGGAAAATGTCAGGAGCGCCGAACACACCGAGCATTAGTAATGTATTCTAACGTATTCCACGAGTGCATTTTCCTTCACACCATCTGGTCTGGAAGACCACCAACACAAGTGTAGTACAGTATAGTGAGCTCCTTTCTAGATCTCCGTACCCTGAGAACATGCAGAGTCTGTCACGCAAAAACATCATCTGATAGCATACTGTATCAATCATTGTTCAGGGGACATTTGCAAAGATTAACCAAAGGAGAAGCGATAACAAATCAGAAACACATTGAAATGCAAGAAGGGTTAGGTTAAGTCCATTAAGAAATGAATTTGGCACTGATAGATTAGGTGCAGTCAGAGCATTCACTGTGAGGATGCAGATGTATGCCATGCATAAAATAGGCTTTACACAAGCATAAAATAATTGCCACCGCCACAAAACTGGCGAGAAATAATAATGACAGAGACAACAGGTTCAGTAAGTAAACGCCTTATAGGCCAGGACAGGAATACTGATAGCATTTAACTCTGCCATTGATACAGACACAGTCCTTCACTGACTCTCTCTGGGGCTCAATCACAGCCTACTCAGCAGACAAAACATGTTGAAATGACATCATTACAACCACATTACAACCAACCATATTACAACCATCCTGCTGGTTATAGCCCAGTATAGCCCAAAGAGCAGAGGGACCGATACTTGTTAGACACTTGTTAGCTCCAGCCTGCTCCACCCGTAAGGAGCCTTGCCAGGCATGTTCTCGGACAAAAACACTCAGCGGACCGTGTGACGTGTTAAGTGGACCAGCGGCGCTTGCAGCTCGTCCTGGCGAGGATTCCATGCGGAGCGGAGGGCCCAGCTGATGGAAAATCAAATAAAGGAATGAGATGTTTTAATTACTGTCATGCTTTAAGGGCTTATAGGAAAACATCATGACAACAAGCCCGCCTGTCGTCATGCAAGACATGCTTAATGAAGGGTGTCGTCGTCATGGTGATTCCACTACCCAGGGCACTGGGACTTCACCATTCTGGACCTGTGTGGATGCATGGGCGGGGTTAGGAGGTAGGAATCAGGGTTTCGAGGAATGTGATTTGCCCACTGATTCATCAGATGCAGGACCCTGGGCTGGCTACTCATGAATATTAACAATCTTTCAAAATGATGCTAATGTAGAGCGTACAGAGAATGTAAACATCATCAATGTACATCGATGTACAAATCATCAATATGTTTGGCTGCTAGGAGCAGAGTGAGCCGCTTTGTTAACGCCTCTGCTATGATGGTTTCCTGGAATTCTTCCTTCAAGGAAGCCATATTGAACAGACTTACCATTCACTCAGTTTAATTATTGACAGTCAAAGCCATCAAAAGTCCTTTCTCGCAATGAGCAGTAATTCAAAATTCAAAAGGCACTCGCACATCTGAGCTATCTTTGTTGCAGGTGCATGGTAACAGTTGAATATAGAGAAAAAAGAAAAACCGCCACAAGAGGCCTTGAGGCCGATACGGAAAGCTTATTGAAGAGCAGTGATACTATCAAGAGCAGTGTGCGGGTTTCTTCCTCTTTTTTCTCACAATGAACAGTGAAAAGGACTGCATTGCAGTCTGTGGAAATACATTCCAATACAGTGTAAGGTAGCTACAGTTGGTATGGGGGATGGGGCTGGTGTAATGCAACAAGAGAGCGAGAGAGAGAGAGAGAGAGAGAGAGAGAGAGAGAGAGAGAGAGAGAGAGAGAGAGAGAGAGAGAGAGAGAGAGAGAGAGAGAGAGAGAGAGAGAGAGAGAGAGAGAGAGAGAAAGAAAGAGAGAGATTGTGTGGAGGCTTAGAAGCAGGCTGGATTTAAATCCACTCTCCTTGTAGGGAGGTGAAGAGAACAAATGTACTTTACCTCTCCATCCATCCACACACTGTACTGACCCACTGGCTAGACACACACCCTTCATCCTAAGAGGATGTTTCTCTGATGACATCAGAGCAGTGGGAGCTGCCTCTGGTGCATTGACTCAAGCAGATTCATGGTCTGGGAAGCTTGGGATAGATCAGAACTGTTAGTGGGGCAGCACTGGGTAGCGTGGGGCCTTAGGCAGATCACAGGCCTGCTGCCTGGCCCAGGGTGATGCGAATGCTGGCTCTGTTAGATGTGGGACACAGCACACACACACACACACACACCCACCGGCAAAGAGGCTGATGTCAGAGGAATATAATAAAAGCATGCACACGTTCAGTCCTTCAACCACTGCAGAGGTCTTCTGAATACTGGTTGCTGTTGATGTATGACTGGAATTAGTGGGATGACTGGTGGGTTCAAAACAATGTAACTTCTCATTTCCATGGGAGTTCCTGTGTACATACACACATTAATAATACATAAAGCTCCAACAGACACTGATATGTCTGAGTGTCTGGGTCAGGTCACTAATTAGTCTGCCCTAGCATGCAGAGAGAGCGAGAGAGAGAAATATCTCTTACACAGGCAAATATCTTGATACCTACACTCTATTAGTGTGCTGTGTAAATGCCTCTATTTCAGACCATGCATGTATTGCTCATTCACACAAAGACACTTCATTTATCGTGGGTAGTACAGCTGTGCTCCCACACATCAACAGGTTATCAAAGAAAATATCAAGAGAACATATTGTGAGGGAATCATTTAGTAAGGGAGAGTCAACACATTCTACAGCAGGCAGCCATTTTCTTTTCCTACAAGACCAAAACTGCATGTACCCGTTTCTTAAAGCCTTTTGATATAGTCAATATTAGATAAAGGCTCATGCTAATGGCTTTGACATAGAACAGGCTCCAGAAGTCTACTAGGAACATTGTGAAAAAACACTAATTGATGCTATTGATCTCTAGGCAAACAAATATCAACGTTCTCAATATTTCACTTTCACTCAAACAAATGTCAACATTCTCAATATTTAACCTTGAAATCGCACAGATAAAACTGATTTGTACCATTCCAATAAGAAATTTAAAATTGCTAAGATTGACTAATGCTACAACAAGGAAGAAGCATGCCAAAGTTGACACAATGATTGAGTTAAATAATGTATTGATTTCCATGCCGTACTGATCGGTAAAGCAATACATTGTAAAGGTATTCAGAAGATAGAGAAAGTGGTTCATGCTAAATTATACACCGATTTCCATTGGCGTCTTCAGGCACTTCAGTGGTCATCAAGGACATGGCAGAACAGTTCACAGTTCTTTAAGATGGTAAATTGTCAACAGCTAAATAATGAAAGATAACAAGAACAGAATGGTCTGATCTAGAATGTCAGTGGAACAGAAAGCCACGCACTGCCT
This sequence comes from Salvelinus alpinus, assembly GCF_045679555.1. Classification (NCBI taxonomy): domain Eukaryota; kingdom Metazoa; phylum Chordata; class Actinopteri; order Salmoniformes; family Salmonidae; genus Salvelinus; species Salvelinus alpinus. Next base: position 15,015,918 of record NC_092122.1, read on the forward strand.
GACAATCATGGTACATTTATTGGACCAAAAGAAATACACAGATTGTTCTCTGAAATGGACTTGCCTTCAGGATTTAATCCGAATAAATGTAATTGTCCTTGTCAGACAATCACTGAAAACACTAACAAATTGCAGTTGTGACAATTTGAAACTGCAGCTGTCTCCATGCTGTTCTTCATCCAACATTGTTAAAGGTTTTAAATATCCATGAATGCAGAGCACACATGTCTCCTGAAGAAATTTGAGCACATTACTGTGTGTCTGAAAGCACAAGTTCTCCTCTACAGAGTAGCAGCCTATAAAGCTGCGGGGCATCATTTCAAAGCACAAATAACTAGAGCACAATTTTACACAGAGCCATCCTTCATTTTCCTTCCACACGGTCCTTACTCCTTATTTATTTCCAATGCAAAGTTGATCCACCACCGCTAGCGAGCATTAGCATCGGAGCGCTAGTCTCCCTATTCCTAGTGCTGGCAGGCCCTCCTGGCTTTGTGAATAATGAACAGACAAATCCCGCTTGTAATAATTTGTGGCCGCAGGATTTGATAAATTGTTTATCTGTGTGTGTTTACTTTGGCGCCAGGGGAAATCTGTGGGACGTTGTAGCTACACAGTACAGAACATGTCCATGCCGGTGGCATGACTCGACGACATCTACCAAGATTAATCCCAGGCTGGGGTTTGAAATCTCTGTGCTGTATCTGCCTGCTCTGAGAGAAACAACAAACCTCAACGTTGGCCCAACATATGGTCTTAGACATGATAGAGGGAGACAGTGCGGTTTGGTTAACTGACGTATCAGAGGGACTTTGATTTTTACTAGGTGTCTGAGAACACCATGCAAACAACCAACTCTCAGCAGACAGAGACAATCCACTGTGTCTGCATTTAAGGCACATTTAGCATCTAACGGTAAATTAGTTTCAATTCTCACAATGCACACCATAGAAATAGTTCTTAGCATATGAAATTGGTAACAGTATGGATGTATGGAGAGCCATATATTCCTATAAAACAGTGTATATCCCTCTGCAGAATGCTAACTCAACCAGGAGGAACACATCTGCCTTTGTTGTCTACACACAGATTCTCAGCCCACGTTTCCTGTACTGATTACGGCTCCCTGGTGATGAGTGGTGGGGGACTCCTCCCCCTTTCTTTTTCTCAGTTTTTCTGTCTCACCGCTCATGGGCGTGGCACAGCCGAGCCTCCAGCGTGAGACAAGACGACAAGACAAGGAGAGGCTGAGCGACGCTCCACGTCCAAGCCGTCACTGTCTCCGTCGAGATCACCACGGCAACGCACCGGGCCGCCACCGAGTTTAGACGCCTGTGGTGTTAGTCGTGCTGTAGGGAGCCGTCTCACTGTGGCAGGTAGTGCTTTGTGCTCTCTCTATCTCGGTGCTCTCCAGTGTGGGAGTATGAGGGATGTGTGTGTGTGTGTGTGCATGTATGCAAGTATTTATGTCCTGCAGAGCCCTGTATGCTTGCAATGCTATCTGTCGGTCTGTCTGTCAGCTCACGTTACCACAGGTTGGAGAAAGAGCCAGTCCTGCTTTGTGTCAGCATCAAGCCTCTTCCTGGGAGAAAAGACCACATTTCACACATCTGATTCTATGACTCAGGTTTCCTAAGGCAAGCAGTGCATGGGGATGTTTGTTCTATACCTGCCGTGTTTGACTTGACTGTTTCACACTGTCAGACATTCAGACATTCACAGAGCTGCAGTTAATGCCCTCTGGTAGGCGAATAGCAACACAACGTCACATCGCATACATTAAAATAGGAGTGTACTGAAGCCTACTTGAACACGCCCCAGCACTTCACCTTTAAGAGTGTTTAGGCTATTTCCTAAGCACTTCTGCCAACCCCCCTCTCTCTCACACAGCCCTGGGGACGTCAGGGAGAGGAGCTACGGTATATGTTATCCTTCTCCAACTACAATGGAGGCTTTTCACAGAGTGGAGAGTTACACTTCTGTCTCCCCTCAGCCTCTCCTGTGGGGCTACGGCGGGTCATCATTTTCTCTGTTCTTTACAGGCCTGGCAGACAGAGATAATGGCTGTGGCCGTGTCTGAAATGGTTTCCTATTCCCTACATTGTCCATGTAAGTAGTGCACTGCACTATATAGGGAATATTGTGTCATTTTGGACACACTCAGTCCCTCTGTCTATGTTCTCTGGACAGCTACCTGTATGGGCACTGACTAGACTGTCAGGACGATGAACTGTCTCTCTCTCCACCAATGAGCACACAGAGAGACTGGAGGAGGGGGTGTTAGAGCCTGCTAGTAGGGGTGGGCTACACCCACTGGGAGGATGCCAGTCTGTCGTTACTGTACCTGCAAAGGCTGACTGGAAGCGGGCAGCAGACAAAGGAAAAATGGAGTTCCACTCCCCACCAACAGTTAGCATGATATAAACCAGGCAAATGTATGGAAAGGTGCACCGTTTTCTGCAACTATCTCCTTAGATAGACCATGACAGTGTTTTCATACTAATGCCAAATCCTCTGCAAATCTTCAGCTCAGAATATGTATGACACCCGTGGGGCACAGTAAAATGACCAAAAGCTGAGGTAATTGACTACAACAGGTATTTACCATGCTAAAACCATCCCAGCAAGCTTAAACAATCGGCGTGTCAGGTTGATGGGCACCCCGGGAGTGCTGGAGACGCGACACATCGCTTTCGCTGCTCCTCCATATTCATTGAATCTTTCGCGAGAAAATACAACTTATACTGAGTGGAAAGAAAAAAGGATGATATGTGAATTTAATCCAGTCTCTCTTTATCGCTCTCCTTCTCTC
>NC_092122.1:15023729-15041229 GCF_045679555.1 Salvelinus alpinus
GAGAAGAACATCATCGGCTACCTCATCCACCCTGCGCGGATGAAAGTTCAGTACAAAGGCCGAAGCCATCTCTTCAACACACCGGGAGAAGTGTACACCTTTCTCAAAGAACTGAGCAACGTCTGAGCCAGGACGGTCTCTTTGGGGGATAAGATGCAGTTTGTTTGTTTTCTCTTATCCGGACTGAACCGCTGATATCCTACGGTCGCTATAATTGATTTGTACATTTTCAACTACCCGTATCTTTCCGGGGTGAGTTCTATTACATTTACAGGAGAGTATATTTTGGTTTAGTCCATATCACTGGGCGAAGCAAATAAGTGGGTTTAGGCCCACTGCTTTCCCCCTCATTTATGTTAATCTTTCGAAAAGAGACTCAAGCAGCCCTTACCGTGGGCAGTAAATATTCAGCCATAAATGTCTATTCACAACGTTTGTTTTCAATTTAGAGAGCTCGCAGGTTTTAGTTTACGCCAAGGTTTAGCTAGTAAGAGCAAGATGGAAAGCGAGCAGCAACGTATCTCTACAAGTGTATTCATGTTTGATTGTTGGGATTGTGGTTTTAGTCTAACAATCGGGGTGGGGGGGGATTCTTTATTTTTTCCCCCTTTTTTCTATGTTTATTGTTTCCTTCCGAAAGAGACACATAGGTCACTTCTGTGTTCAAACCAAAGTTGAAACATTTCCTAACTATCTACATATGATAGATTTCCATTCAGTTACATATTTGAAACCCAACTATGCTTAATCCACTAAAATATGTCACATTCAACGTAAAAGGTCTTAACAGCCCGATTAAAAGGAAGAGAGTCTATACATACCTTAAGAAATTAAAGGCTGACATTGTGTTTTTACAAGAAACACATCTCACAGCCAGTGAACACAAGAAATTGAAGAGGGAATGGGTAGGACAAGTTTTTGCGTCCTCTTTTAACTCCAAAGCAAGAGGAACTGCAATTTTGATAAGTAGACACATCCCCTTCTGCGTCAACAACACCATCTCTGATCCCTCTGGCAGGTTTGTTTTGGTGCAGGGGCATATGTTTTCAGAGTCTTGGACCCTATTGAATATCTATGCTCCTAACTTCGATGACCATATGTTTATTCAGAATGTCTTCCTTCAGGTTGCTCAAGCACCACCAGGATGGCTACTGGTTGGAGGAGATTTACATTTTTGTTTAGATACAGTTCTTGATAGGTCCTCTGATAAACCCTCACTTCTTACCGAAGCCAGCAAGCTCACCATGTCATTCATGAAAGATCTCAATTTACTAGACATCTGGAGACAGTTGCACCCACAGGATAGGGACTACTCTTTTTATTCACACCCACACAAGACACACACACGCATAGATAACTTTTTAATATCGACACAACTGTTTCATAGAGTGTTAGATGTCGAGTATCTCCCCAGATTGCTTAGTGACCATTCTCCTCTGGTATTATCAATCTCCATTCCTACCAAGGTAAATGGAGCATATAGATGGAGACTAAATTCTACACTCCTAAAGCAACCTGAATTTTGTGCATTCATCAAAGAGCAGATCAATATTTTCACTTTGACAAACAAACCCTCCGCTCCTGACAGTTTCATTCTTTGGGACACATTGAAGGCCTATCTGAGGGGACAGATCATTTCCTATACTAAAGGGCTGAAGAGAAAACACGGTGCGGAACTGAGTGCCCTTGAATCTGAAATCTCAGAGCTAGAGAAAACCTACCAAAGAGGCCCGACTAAAGATCTATACAGGCTTTTGGTAAATAAAAAACTGAAATATAATATTCTGAACACATATCAAGCTGAGAGGGCCATCACTAAATCAAAACAGCGTTATTACGAGCTTGGAGAGAAAGCTCACAAAGTATTGGCATGGCAACTGAAAGCAGAGGAAAGTAAGAGGACAATTAATGCTATAGAAACTCTTACTAATGAGATATCTTTCGACCCTACTGAAATTAATAATACTTTTAAGAAATACTATGAAGACCTCTACACTTCCCAATCAAGCGATGATCTATCAGAGATCGACTCCTTTCTCTCCTCTCTCAACCTCCCATGCCTGTCAGGGGAAGACAGCGAGCGCCTGAGTGAACACTTCTCAGTTCCTGAATTGTTGGAGGCCATTAAATCCTTACCTTCTAATAAATCTCCTGGGGAGGATGGCTTCCCTCCAGAGTTCTATAAAGAATTTAGGGAGCTGTTGGTCCCCTACCTTATGGAGGTACTTAAAAAAGCCAGGGAAGACAACTACTTTCCAGAGTCTTTCTCTCAAGCAGTGATTACTGTAATCCACAAGAAAGGGAAAAATCCACTAAAGTGCGCCTCATATAGACCAATCTCTCTCCTTAACACAGATTGTAAACTGGTCACCAAGATGCTATCTAAGAGACTGGAGTCATGTCTTCCCCTGTTGGTCAACCCAGATCAGACTGGCTTCATAATTAATAGATTGTCCTCCAATAATCTCAGAAGGTTCTTTGATATAATTCACCTTGCTAACAAAAACAAAATACCTAGTGTCGCAGTCTCCCTCGATGCTGAAAAGGCCTTTGATAGGGTTGAATGGCCATACCTCTTTCGCGTCTTGGAAAAGTTTGGTTTAGGCACCGTGTTTGTAAATTTGATAAAAATCACTCTACAAATCTCCTAAAGCTAGGATTGCTACCAACGGGATTACCTCCTCCTCTTTCCCTCTCTATAGGGGGAACAGACAAGGTTGCCCAATTAGCCCCCACCTCTTTGCCATCGAACCGTTGGCTGAGGCTATTAGAACGTGCCCTGACATACATGGCTTTGAGGTGGGCCCCCATACCCATAAATTATCACTCTTTGCGGACGACCTTATCTTATTTCTAACAAACCCAGAACAATCCCTCTCTCACTTGCAGATCCTACTACAGTGTTATAGTTCTTTCTCTGGATATAAGGTCAATTTAGATAAAAGCGAAATCTTACCATTGTCTGTCTTTGACCATCATACCATCAAGCACAAGTTTCCTTTTAGATGGTCGCCTATGGGCTTCACATATTTGGGCATAATGGTGGATGGTAACCTGAACAACCTCTATAAACTCAATCTGGCCAGTTTGTTACAAAAGGTGGAGGGTGACCTTTGTAAATGGATGGACTTACCTCTCACTCTACTGGGTAGAATCAATGTAATTAAAATGAATGTCCTGCCCAGATTTCTATATCTGTTTCAATCTCTCCCTATCCCTGTTCCCGCAGCATTCTTTTCCTCTCTCGACAAGATGACCAGACGGTTTATCTGGCACGGCAAAACCCCTAGGGTTGGCCTGGATAAACTGACCCTGGATTACAGTCAAGGAGGCTTAAACCTCCCCAATTTTAGAATGTACTACTGGGCAGCACAGTCTAGGTTTCTGGCTCAGAGGTTTGATAAGGGTCCCTCTCCCTCATGGTTGAACATTGAAAAGCTTGAGGTAAACGATGACACTGGGGCAGAATTGTTTTACAAATGGGACAGAAAATCTATAAAAACCATCACAGACAACCCTTTAATCATACATTCTGTCCTGACATGGTGCAAACTGCAAGAGCTGTTCGGACGAGGGGGATTCCTTTCCCCTAAAACCCCTTTATGGAACAATAGATTGATTCCTATGTTTTTCCAGAATAGTAACTTTAGACCATGGTCTGATAAGGGGATCACTCTTCTGGAACATTGTTACGAGGAGGGAGTTCTTATGTCTTTTGATCAGCTGAAACAGAAATACCACTTGCCTAACAGGGACTTCTTTAGCTACCTACAACTACGAAACTTTATTAGGGTGTCTCTCAAGGGACAATGGAACCTACCTAAGATGTCACCTATTGAACAACTCTGCCACGCAGACCAACCACTGTTCAAGACCATTTCCCGTGTTTACGATGCTCTTATGTCAGGACTAACACTGCCTGGACTAGATAAACCCCGACTTAGATGGGAAAAAGATCTGGGTATTGATCTTGATGAGGGTCTATGGAGTGACCTATGCAGGAATGGTGTTACATCCACACTGAACTCCAGATACAGACTGATCCAGTTTAATTTCCTCCATCAGCTCTATATCACGCCATCTAGACTGCACAAGTTCAACCCTGATATCTCCTCCCTATGTTTTAGATGTGGCTCAGATGAAGGAACATTCCTCCATTCCACTTGGCAGTGTTCAAAACTACACGGTTTCTGGCAGGGGGTATGCGATACCATATCCTCAATTCATGGGGTTGCATTCCCTTTAGACCCGGAGGTCTGTCTACTGGGCAACTTTACTAACACCAATCTTAGGCAAAGCCATACTATAAAGCTAACAGAAATATTGCTAGCGATTGCCAAGAAATGTATTGCCTTGAAATGGAAATTGGATTCCCCCCTGCCAGTTGCAATGTGGCTATCAGAAGTTAATAGTTGTATCCCACTGGAGAAAATCACTTACCGCTTGAGGAATAAGTTAAACACATTTTACAGAATTTGGCAACCTTTTATTGACTATATGGAGAATCTCCCCCCACATCACATTGAATGAATCTCTATATTATCCTTATATAATGTTTCACACGTAATGTATAATATGTAGCCTACGGCAGGTGACCATATGATCCAATGTCTCATTATAATCTTTTTTTATTGTATGTTTGTTTGTATATATAATTATAATTTGTTTGATTTTTACTTTCTTTGTTACGCTCATCTGTTACTGTCACTTTGTCCTATTGTTGTCTAATATCTTTTCACGTTTGTCTTGAATGTTGTTAATTGGAAAATGCAAAAATAAAATATTCAAAAAAAAAAAGAAGGATTGTTAAGCCTTGAGACAATTGAGACATGGATTGTGTATGTGTACCATTCAGAGAAGGAATGGGAAAGACAAAAGATTTAAGTGCCTTTGAATAGGGTATGGTAGTAGGTTCCAGGCGCATCAGTTTGTGTCAAGAACTGCAATGCTGCTGGGTTTTTCACGCTCAACAGTTTCTCGTGTGTATCAAGAATGGTCCACCACCCAAAGGACATCCAGACAACTTGACACAACTGTGGGAAGCATTAGAGTCAACATGGGCCAGCATCCCTGTGGAACGCGTTCGAAACCTTGTAGAGTCCATGCCCCGACGAATTGAGGCTGTTCTGAGGGCAAAGGGGGTGTTCTTAATGTTTTGTAGAGTCGTGGCCAAAAGTTTTGAGAATGACACTGCATCGCAGTGTTATCTGTGCCACCAGAGACTCTGGGTTGGAGCCCAGGCTCTGTCGCAGCCGGCCAGGAGGCCCATGACCGGGAGGCCCATGGGGCGGCGCACAATTGGCCTAGCGTCGTCCGGGTTAGGGAGGGTTTAGCCGGCAGGGATATCCTTGTCTCATCGCGCACTAGCGACTCCTGTGGCGGGCCGGGCGCAGTGCGCGCTGACCAGGTCGCTAGGTGTACGGTGTTTCCTCCGACACATTGGTGCGGCTGGCTACCGGGTTGGATGTGCGCTGTGTTAAGAAGCAGTGCGGTTTGGTTGGGTTGTGTTTCGGAGGACGCATTGCTCTCAACCTTCGCCTCTCCCGAGTCCGTGCGGGAGTTGTAGCGATGAGACAAGACAGTAACTACTAACAATTGGATACCACGAAATTGGGGAGAAAAAGGGGGTAAAAAAAATATTTTTACAAATAAATAAAAATAAAGTTTTGAGAATGACACAAATATTAATTTTCACAGTCTGCTGCCTCAGTTTGTATGATGGCAATTTGCATATACTCGAGAATGTTATGAAGAGTGATCAGATGAATTGCAAAGTCCCTCTTTGCTATGCAAATGAACTGAATCCCCCAAAAACCTTTCCACTGCATTTCAGCCCTGCCACAAAAGGACCAGTTGTCATCATGTCAGTGATTCTCTCGTTAACACAGGTGTGAGTGTTGATGAGGACAAGGCTGGAGATCACTCTGTCATGCTGATTGAGTTCAAATAACAGACTGGAAGCTTCAAAAGGAGGGTGGTGCTTGGAATCATTGTTCTTCCTCTGTCAACCATGGTTTCCTGCAAGGAAACACGTGCCGTCATCATTGCTTTGCACAAAAAGGTCTTCACAGGCAAGGATATTGCTGCCAGTAAGATTGCACCTAAATCAAACATTTATCGGATCATCAACAACTTCAAGGAGAGCGGTTCAATTGTTGTGAAGAAGGCTTCAGGGCGCCCAAGAAAGTCCAGCAAGCGCCAGAACCGTCTCCGAGAGTTGATTCAGCTGCGGGATCGGGGCACCACCAGTACAGAGCTTGCTCAGGAATGGCAGCAGGCAGGTGTGAGTGCATTTCCACGCACAGTGAGGCGAAGACTTTGAGGATGGCCTGGTGTCAAGAAGGGCAGCAAAGAAGCCACTTCTCTACAGGAAAAACATCAGGGACAGACTGATATTCTGCAAAATGTACAGGGATTGGACTGCTGAGGACTGGGGTAAAGTCATTTTCTCTGATGAATCCCCTGTCCGATTGTTTGGGGCATCCGGAAAAAAGCTTGTCCGGAGAAGACAAGGTGAGCGCTACCATCAGTCCTGTGTCATGCCAACAGTAAATCATCCTGAGACCATTCACGTGTGGGGTTGCTTCTCAGCCAAGGGAGTGGGCTCACTCACAATTTTGCCTAAGAACACAGCCATGAATAAAGAATGGTACCAACACATCCTCCGAGAGCAACTTCTCCCAACCATCCAGGAACAGTTTGGTGACGAACAATGCCTTTTCCAGCATGATGGAGCGCCTTGCCATAAGGCAAAAGTGATAACTAAGTGGCTCGGGGAACAAAACATCGATATTTTGGCTGCATGGCCAGGAAACTCCCCAGACCTTAATCCCATTGAGAACTTGTGGTCAATCCTCAAGAGGCGGGTGGACAAACAAAACCCACAAATTCTGACAAACTCCAAGCATTGATTATGCAAGAATTGGCTGCCATCAGTCAGGATGTGGCCCAGAAGTTAATTGACAGCATGCCAGGGGTGGATTGTAGAGGTCTTGAAAAAGAAGGGTCAACACTGCAAATATTGACTCTTTGCATCAACTTCATGTAATTGTCCATAAAAGCCTTTGGCACTTATGAAATGCTTGTAATTATACTTCAGTATTCCATAGTAACATCTGACAAAAATATGTAAAGACACTGAAGCAGCAAACTTTGTGGAAATTAATATTTCAAAACTTTTGGCCACGCCTGTACACTCAGTGTAGGCTAGATCTAATGCTAGTAATGACTGCCAGTCCATCTAGAACACAGTTATAGACACAGATATACGCACACACACACGCACACGCACCGCCTCTCTCGGAAGGCATGAATAAATCACATGGCCAATATCCGTGTGCGTTTTAATAATGAGTTCTTTTCTAACCTTGTCCATTGATTAATGCATTCCAAGAGAGCTTTAAAAGGTTGTTGCAGCATTTCTAGGAGTCTGATAGTTCTCTCAAGGCCATCCAATGTCCACAATGACCTCGTCAACGCTAGTATCCTCATACAGTTAGTGTTACTTCACTCCCGCAGGAAAACAACGCGAAGCAACACACATACTGTACTGTAGAAACAGTTCCATATGATTATCCTTACATGACTATTGGATAATCTAGGGTTATTCTAGTTGGATATACAATAGCACTGATGCCATATTATACAGTAGGAAATAAGGAATAAGATGCTCTGACATCTGAACATGCATTAAAACATCTGATTCTGTGCATAGTCACTTCACCCCTACCTGCATGTACAAATGACCTCGACTAACCTGGACCCCCGCACATTGACTCGGTATTGGTACCCCCTGTATATAGCCTCGTTATTGTTATTTTATTGTGGAACTTTCTATTTTATTTTTTACTTTTGTTTATTTAATAAATATTTTCTTAACTCTATTTCTTGAACTGCATTGTTGGTTAAGGGCTTGTAAGTAAGACAAATAAAATTGGATTTGATTTGACCCATGATGCAACGTGTGCGTGCAATGCCTGCCCCATGCTCTGTATGTGTTAAATGTGGAGGTAGACCTTGGATGTGGCCATGGGGTTAAACAACAACACATTAAAGCAAAAGCATTACTTAACATAATAGTGTGCATGTAAACCCATCCATCATTTATATTGTCCATCTACCCAAATGAACCTATCACACAGGCACACACACACACATATACACACATACAAACACACACAGGACAGCCTTCTTGCTTTAGAAAGCTCCCTCATCCTTTTAATCGGTGTGGAATCCATCAAAGTGGGTCAAACTCCATTCCCATCTGCCCTGCCGACATTTTAAAGCACCAGGGCTGATTAAAAAAACAACTGGGGAAAATAGACAAAACGTTTCTGATACACACTCTGTATAAAGGAGACCGGGGGGAAGGGAGAAGTACTCACATGTCATGATGTGGTAACATGGGGGAAGGGTGAAGTACTCACATTTCATAAGGTGGTGACTGGGGGGAAGGGAGAAGTACTCACATTTCATGAGGTGGTGACAGGGGGGAATGGAGAAGTACTCACATTTCATAAGGTGGTGACTGGGGGGAAGGGAGAAGTACTCACATTTCATGAGGTGGTGACAGGGGGGAAGGGAGAAGTACTCACATTTCATGAGGTGGTGACTGGGGGGAAGGGAGAAGTACTCACATTTCATAAGGTGGTGACTGGGGGGAAGGGAGAAGTACTCACATTTCATAAGGTGGTGACTGGGGGGAATGGAGAAGTACTCACATTTCATGAGGTGGTGACGGGGGGAATGGAGAAGTACTCACATATCATGAGGTGGTGATGGGGGGAATGAAGTACTCACATATCATGAGGTGTTGATGGAGAAATGAAGTACTCTCATATCATGAGGTCGTGAGGGGGGAATGGAATACTCACATATCATGAGGTGGTGAGGGGGGAATGGAGAAGTACTCACATATCATGAGGTGGTGATGGGGGGAATGAAGTACAGTAATCCCTCGTTTATCGCGGGGGTTACGTTCCGAAAATGACCCGCGATAAGTGAAATCCGCGAAATAGAAAACTTCTTTTTTTTTTACAATTAGCAACTATTACATGTATACAAATACAGTGACTCACGTGTAGGCCGTTTCACTGCTCTTCAGACTGGGCCGCTGCATCCTGACTGCGCTCTGCAGTGTTCTCTTCTTCTGAAGCCCGCGGTGCAGGTGTGTTTGTTCGGGAGAAGAGCATAGTGATAGGCAGCTGTTGTCGCTCTTTTTTCTTCTTTGCAAAAAGATCCTTGTACACCGACATGCCACCATCGATTACGTTGGAGAACTGTAATGAACGGCTCATCAAAGGGTCCCATTCCTCAGCTACTCGCTTAAGTTCAGTGGCCATTCGCACCATGGTTGCTAAGCGACCAAGCGTTAGTCCTTCCTTCCTTCCTGGCCAACTTAATGTAAATTTGCCAAGCTGTTTTATGTACGTACACATAACTGCACGAGACGACAAAATGATAGCACAATTCGTAGCATGTTTTGATACAAGAAGCGGGAGTGAGTTTTTAGCGAATCAGAATGCAGAGCACAATGCACCAAAAAAAAAAAAAAAATGCATTATGAAAATCCGCGAAATAGCGAATCCGCGATAAGTGAACCGCGAAGTGGCGAGGGATCACTGTACTCACATATCATGAGGTGTTGATGGAGAAATGAAGTACTCTCATATCATGAGGTCGTGAGGGGGGAATGGAGTACTCACATATCATGAGGTGGTGAGGGGGGAATGGAGAGGTACTCACATATCATGAGGTGGTGATGGGGGAATGGAGAAGTACTCACATATCATGAGGTGGTGATGGGGGAATGGAGAAGTACTCACATTTCATGAGGTGGTGACGGGGGGAAGGGAGAAGTACTCACATTTCATGAGGTGGTGACTGGGGGGAAGGGAGAAGTACTCACATTTCATAAGGTGGTGACTGGGGGGAATGGAGAAGTACTCACATTTCATGAGGTGGTGACGGGGGGAATGGAGAAGTACTCTCATATCATAAGGTGGTGACTGGGGGGAATGGAGTACTCACATATCATGAGGTGGTGAGGGGGGAATGGAGAAGTACTCACATATCATGAGGTGGTGATGGGGGAATGGAGAAGTACTCACATATCATGAGGTGGTGATGGGGGAATGGAGAAGTACTCACATATCATGAGGTGGTGATGGGGGAATGGGGAGGTGTGGGAAGGCATTTGTAAGCAATTACGATATGGCCGCTACAATAACCAACAGTTCAAGCGCCTCATTTCCAATCGCTGGGCCTTGTTTCAATTTTCCCTGTTCAAGCTCATTTACATATAGGCATCTATTGTTATTCCCTCTTGAGGGAGGGAGGGAAGGAGGGAGTGGGAGGAGTATAAAAATGGCAGTGACTGAAGTAGCTGCAGGGATAAACATGTCCATGTACATTCATAGCTGTGTGTCCACTGTGCGTGTGTGTGTGTGTGTGTGTGTGTGTGTGTGTGTGTGTGTGTGTGTGTGTGTGTGTGTGTGTGTGTGTGTGTGTGTGTGTGTGTGTGTGTGTGTGTGTGTGTGTGTGTGTGTGTGTGTCTTTGTAGTGATTGAGACGTTTCAGAGTACTTCCTCATCCTGTGGGGAAAGGAAAGTGGAAGGAGAGGACACGGTTTCCTGTGTTGCCGTGGGGAAATGGAGGTGTCCCTCATTTCTCATTTACACAGAGGGGCTTTTCTCTTTTCTGCTAAAGAGGAGGTGACAGTGATGAGTCAACGTGGCACTTAGCCATTTGCAAAAGTTACATTTGCATTGTAGTATTTCAGTCCCAATCTCACAGCCATAACTTTAGGTAAATGTTACGATACATTTTTCTCCATAGAGAAAATTATCCCATTATCTCATTGACTTCGGTAATTAGGGGATAAGTAATTTGACAATTCTGGGGAGAGATGAATCAAAAGCATTCCCTCCACATTCCTTCATATGTTTGTCATTTAAACAGCATCACTTCCAAACCAGAGTCAGGATAAATTTGGCCTGGGCTATATTTTCAGTCTGCTTATATTTCTATCTGTGTGTCAATTCGTCTGGTTTATGGTGTGTGTATTAATGTTATGAATAAGTGTGTATGTGGTGAAAAATGACTGAGGCATAATGCCAATCCAGCACTCTGCCAGAGACCATAGAAAGTTCACCCGGGCTATAATTGTTCCTGAGTTGATGTGCGCACCAAGTGAAAGTTGCAATTTTAATGAGAAGTTGCGACTGCATCGTCCGTCTTGCCTGTCAGGCCCGTGTGCCTAGTGCGTCTGGCCGTCCGCCGTGCGCCTACGAGTCAAGCGGGCCTCCTTCTTAATTGCTATGATCAAGTGCTCACTTTAGACCAGGTATGGAGAAGGAAAGGATCAGGGATGGATCAGAGATGGAGGAGGGATGGAGCAGGGATGGAGGAGGGATGGAGCAGAGATGGAGGAGGGGTGAAGCAGAGATGGAGGAGGGATGGATCAGAGATGGAGGAGGGATGGAGCAGGGATGGAGGAGGGGTGAAGCAGAGATGGAGGAGGGATGGAGCAGGGATGGAGGAGGGGTGAAGCAGAGATGGAGGAGGGATGGAGCAGGGATGGAGGAGGGATGGAGCAGAGATGGAGGAGGGATGGAGCAGGGATGGAGGAGGGGTGAAGCAGAGATGGAGGAGGGATGGATCAGAGATGGAGGAGGGGTGGAGGAGGGGTGAAGCAGAGATGGAGGAGGGATGGAGCAGGGATGGAGGAGGGGTGAAGCAGAGATGGAGGAGGGATGGATCAGAGATGGAGGAGGGATAGAGGATGGATGGATCAGAGATGGAGGAGGAATGATCAGAGATGGAGGGAGGATGGATCAGAAATGGAGAGGGGCTGGATCAGAGATGGAGGGGGGATGGATCAGAGATGGACGGGGGATGTATCAGAGATGGATGGGGGATGGATCAGGGATAGAGGAAGGATGGATCAGGGATAGAGGAGGGATGGATCAGGGATAGAGGAGGGATGGATCAGGGATAGAGGGGGGATGGATCAGGGATAGAGGAGGGATGGATCAGGGATAGAGGAGGGATGGATCAGGGATGGTTTAGGGAGGGAGCAGGGAGAGAGGAGGGATGGATCAGGGATAGAGGAGGGATGGATCAGGGATAGAGGAGGGATGGATCAGGGATAGAAGAGGGATGGAGCAGGGATGGAGCAGGGAGAGAGGAGGGATGGATCAGGGATAGAGTAGTGATGGTTTAGGGAGGGAGCAGGGAGAGAGGAGGGATGGATCAGGGATAGAGGAGGGATGGTTTAGGGAGGGAGCAGGGAGAGAGGTGGGATGGATCAGGGATAGAGGAGGGATGGTTTAGGGAGGGAGCAGGGAGAGGGAGGGATGGTTTAGGGAGGGAGCAGGGAGAGAGGTGGGATGGATCAGGGATAGAGGAGGGATGGTTTAGGGAGGGAGCAGGGATAGAGGAGGGATGGATCAGGGATAGAAGAGGGATGGTTTAGGGATGGAGAAGGGAGAGAGGAGGGATGGATCAGGGATAGAGGAGAGATGGATCAGGGATAGAGGAGGGATGGTTTAGGGAGGGAGCAGGGAGAGAGGAGGGATGGATCAGGGATAGAGGAGGGATGGTTTAGGGAGGGAGCAGGGAGAGGGAGGGATGGTTTAGGGAGGGAGCAGGGAGAGAGGTGGGATGGATCAGGGATAGAGGAGGGATGGTTTAGGGAGGGAGCAGGGATAGAGGAGGGATGGATCAGGGATAGAAGAGGGATGGTTTAGGGAGGGAGCAGGGAGAGAGGAGGGATGGATCAGGGATAGAGGAGGGATGGATCAGGGATAGAGGAGGGATGGTTTAGGGAGGGAGCAGGGAGAGAGGAGGGATGGATTAGGGATAGAGGAGGGATGGTTTAGGGAGGGAGCAGGGAGAAAGGAGGGATGGATCAGGGATAGAGGAGGGATGGTTTAGGGAGGGAGCAGGGAGAGAGGAGAGATGGATCAGGGATAGAGGAGGGATGGTTTAGGGAGGGAGCAGGGAGAGAGGAGGGATGGATCAGGGATAGAGGAGGGATGGTTTAGGGAGGGAGCAGGGAGAGAGGAGAGATGGATCAGGGATAGAGGAGGGATGGTTTAGGGAGGGAGCAGGGAGAGAGGAGGGATGGATCAGGGATAGAGGAGGGATGGTTTAGGGAGGGAGCAGGGAGAGAGGAGAGATGGATCAGGGATAGAGGAGGGATGGTTTAGGGAGGGAGCAGGGAGAGAGGAGTGATGGTTTAGGGAGGGAGCAGGGATAGAGCAGGCAATGGGCCAGATTACAAAAAGAACACTGAGGACAGCTGCTTAAAGAGATAGACACTGGTGGCCGCAGAGCGCCAATGACAGATCCACAGCCAAAACACCCAGGGACCGGCTGCCAACAACACTTCAAGAGCCGATTCAGATTCACCACAGATAGGGCTTTGAGGGGAGAGTGGGGAGAAAACCAGGCTTTGGTTTGAGGGACAGCCTGGAATCCAAACTAAATTAAACAGTGATATTTGGTTTGGATTCCAGTCTATATGAGGCAGAGACATAGGGCCAAGTCATCCTCTCACTCTCCACTTAAATGGAGGGCTGGGGGATGCTGTCAGTGTGGATGGCTGTCAGGGTGGATGGCTGTCAGTGTGGATGGCTGTCAGGGTGGATGGCTGTCAGTGTGGATGGCTGTCAGGGTGGATGGCTGTCAGGGTGGATGGCTGTCAGGGTGGATGGCTGTCAGTGTGGATGGCTGTCAGTGTGGATGGCTGTCAGTGTGGATGGCTGTCAGTGTGGATGGCTGTCAGGGTGGATGGCTGTCAGTGTGGATGGCTGTCAGGGTGGATGGCTGTCAGGGTGGATGGCTGTCAGGGTGGATGGCTGTCAGGGTGGATGGCTGTCAGTGTGGATGGCTGTCAGTGTGGATGGCTGTCAGTGTGGATGGCTGTCAGGGTGGATGGCTGTCAGTGTGGATGGCTGTCAGTGTGGATGGCTGTCAGGGTGGATGGCTGTCAGGGCAGCAGAGGAGATGGCCGTTGGACAAACATGAGCATAACTGTCTGGAAGTTTTACGCCAACCAACTTTTGGATTGCTGACGACCCCTTTTGCCCGAGCGCCGCTAATTTTAATAGTTGCAGGCGTTACCTAATTGTCGTTATTATAATTGTGTTAATTAGGGTGATCTGTGCTCGCTGCCTATGCTACTCATTTCAGATTGAACATTGGTTGGGTAACACAACACAGCACAGCGGCGTGGCAAGACCTTCGGGGCAGCCGAGGTTGGCACAATAGAGCCAATCACATGCCACCGCAATTTGTAAGAGGAAGGACAACTACAGCCCATATAATGAAATAGCCTTTGGCTAAGACAACTGCTGTTCTACACAATGAGTGTACAAAACATTATGAACACCTTCCTAATATTAAGTTGCACCCCCTGCCCCCTTTGCCCCCTTTGCCCTCAGAACAGACTCAATTCGTCGGGGCATGGACTCTACAAGGTGTTGAAAGCTTTCCACAGGGATGCTGGCCCATGTTGACTCCAATGCTTCCCAAAGTTGTGTCAAGTTAGCTGGATGTCCTTTGGGTGGTGGACCAATCTTGATACACACAATAAACTGATGAGGGTGAAAAACCCAGCAACATTGCAGTTCTTGACACAAACCGGTGTGCCTGGTACCTACTATCATACCCCGTTCAAAGGCACTTAAATATTTTGTGTTGCCCATTCACCCTCTGAATGGCACATACGCAATCAATGTCTCAATTGTCTCAAGGCTTAAAAACCCTTCTTTAATAACCTGTCTCCTCCCATTCATCTACACTGACTGGATTTTTTGACTGAGGTGGATTTAAAAAGTGACATCAATAGGGGTCATAGATTTCACCTGGATTCACCTGGTCAGTCTATGTGATGGAAAGAGCAGGTGTTCTTAATGTTTTGTACACTCATTGTAGCTCATGTTCTATAATAGTTCTGTTGAGAATTATATCTAGTTTGACTTTCAGTGCCTGGAACTTTCGCTGCATTTCTACATACTTCAAAATAAGGTTGAACTCAATAATACAAATTCACTTACACTCAGGTAACTCACATATACAGCTGAATGTTGAATATTCTAGTGATGTATGGATCAGTGGCGGAGCTGGGCACTACAGAACTACAGCACTACAGAACTACAGCACTACAGAACTACAGCACTACAGAACTACAGCACTACAGAACTACAGCACTACAGCACTACAGCACTACAGAACTACAGCACTACAGAACTACAGCACTACAGAACTACAGCACTACAGAACTACAGAACTGCAGCACTACAGCACTACAGAACTACAGCACTACAGAACTACAGCACTACAGCACTACAGAACTGCAGCACTACAGAACTACAGCACTACAGCACTACAGCACTACAGAACTACAGCACTACAGAACTGCAGAACTGCAGCACTACAGAACTACAGCACTACAGAACTACAGCACTACAGAACTACAGCACTACAGAACTGCAGCACTACAGCACTGCAGCACTACAGAACTACAGCACTACAGAACTACAGCACTACAGAACTGCAGAACTGCAGCACTACAGAACTACAGCACTACAGAACTACAGCACTACAGAACTGCAGAACTACAGCACTACAGCACTACAGAACTACAGCACTACAGAACTACAGAACTACAGCACTACAGAACTGCAGAACTGCAGCACTACAGAACTACAGCACTACAGAACTACAGCACTACAGCACTACAGAACTACAGCACTACAGAACTACAGCACTACAGAACTACAGCACTACAGAACTACAGCACTACAGAACTACAGCACTACAGAACTGCAGAACTGCAGCACTACAGAACTACAGCACTACAGAACTACAGAACTACAGAACTACAGCACTACAGAACTACAGCACTACAGAACTACAGAACTACAGAACTGCAGCACTACAGAACTACAGAACTACAGAACTGCAGCACTACAGAACTGCAGCACTACAGAACTACAGCACTACAGAACTACAGAACTACAGAACTACATCACTACAGAACTGCAGCACTACAGAACTACAGCACTACAGAACTACAGCACTACAGAACTACAGCACTACAGAACTGCAGCACTACAGAACTACAGCACTACAGAACTACAGCACTACAGAACTACAGCACTACAGAACTACAGCACTACAGAACTGCAGCACTACAGCACTACAGAACTACAGCACTACAGAACTACAGCACTACAGAACTGCAGCACTACAGCACTACAGAACTACAGCACTACAGAACTACAGCACTACAGAACTACAGCACTACAGAACTACAGCACTACAGAACTACAGCACTACAGAACTGCAGCACTACAGAACTGCAGCAGTACAGCACTACAGAACTACAGAACTACAGAACTACAGAACAGCACTACAGCACTACAGCACTACAGAACTACAGCACTACAGAACTACAGAACTGCAGCACTACAGAACTACAGCACTGCAGCACTACAGAACTACAGAACTACAGCACTACAGAACTACAGAACTGCAGCACTACAGAACTACAGCACTACAGAACTACAGCACTACAGCACTACAGCACTAGAGCACTACAGAACTACAGAACTACAGCACTACAGCACTACAGCACTACAGAACTGCAGCACTACAGCACTACAGCACTACAGAACTACAGCACTACAGCACTACAGAACTACAGAACTACAGCACTACAGCACTACAGAACTGCAGCACTACAGCACTACAGAACTACAGAACTACAGCACTACAGAACTACAGCACTACAGAACTACAGCACTACAGAACTACAGCACTACAGAACTACAGCACTACAGAACTGCAGCACTACAGAACTGCAGCACTACAGCACTACAGAACTACAGCACTACAGAACTACAGCACTACAGAACTGCAGCACTACAGCACTACAGAACTACAGCACTACAGAACTACAGCACTACAGAACTACAGCACTACAGAACTGCAGCACTACAGAACTGCAGCACTACAGCACTACAGAACTACAGAACTACAGCACTACAGCACTACAGCACTACAGAACTGCAGCACTACAGAACTACAGAACTGCAGCACTACAGAACTACAGAACTACAGAACTGCAGCACTACAGAACTACAGCACTACAGAACTGCAGCACTACAGAACTACAGCACTACAGAACTACAGCACTACAGCACTACAGAACTACAGCACTACAGCACTACAGAACTGCAGCACTACAGCACTACAGCACTACAGAACTACAGCACTACAGAACTACAGAACTACAGCACTACAGCACTACAGAACTACAGAACTACAGAACTGCAGCACTACAGAACTGCAGAACTGCAGCACTACAGAACTGCAGCACTACAGCACTACAGCACTGCAGCACTACAGCACTACAGCACTACAGCACTACAGCACTACAGAACTACAGAACTACAGAACTACAGCACTACAGAACTACAGCACTACAGAA